>NC_091979.1:31891887-32035342 GCF_044704955.1 Pristiophorus japonicus
TTTCTATAAGATCCCCTCTCATTCTTCTAAATTCCATTGAATATAAGCCTAGTTGATCCAGTCTTTCTTCATATGTCAGTCCTGCCATCCCTGGAATCAGTCTGGCAAGAATGTCCTTCCTCAGATTAGGAGACCAAAACTGCACACAATATTCAAGGAGTGGCCTCACCAAGGCCCTGTACTACTGCAGTAAGACCTCCCTACTCCTATACTCAAATCCTCTCGCTATGAAGGCCAACATGCCATTTGCCTTCTTGCTAATTGGTTCAGAATGTATCGCCCTCTGGATTTTTATCCTTGCTTCACACTGTGATGATCAATTTTGGCTTGTGGACAACCGGATAGCAGGTTGTGTCAGCTGATTGCTTGTAGCCGTGGTTTAATTAACAGCCCAGATTAATTTGTGGGCCCCCCCGAGGAGCACTCTTGCTCCAAACTTACTTTGGTTGCGTGTCTTCGGTTCCATCGCCTGCGCGCACACTCTGACTAAAATTACCCCGAGGTACTTCGAACCCCGATTTGCATATTAAAAGGGGCAGATATTTTAGGCACACAGTGTTAGGCCCCTTTCAAAATGCCGCAGCCTCTTTGCCGCTGTTATTGGGCCCGTGAGGCTGCCAATCTCATTTTGAGCCCTTTACCCTCCCGTTATAGCAAGGCAATAGAAATAAAAATTAGCCCAACTCTTTCTTTATTCTCCCACACAATCTGTCACTCCATTTCTGTCTCTCCTCCTCTACACACATGCATGTGCAGTGTACAAATATATGTTTAATTTGTGTTGCATAATAAATAGCACAAAACATAATGGGATAGATCTCGACATTGTGTGATAGTGTCTAAAACAGGCAAAAGCAATTCGGCAGCCTTCTTTATATCGCTCCCGATTTTTATTTCCATTGATATCAATCGGTAGAGATGTAAAATGGGCTGCCGACTTGCTATCAACCATTTTACACTCTCGCACTAAGTCAAGATCTACCCCAATTAATTTGTATAAATTAGCGCCATTAAAATTCATCATCATAGGCAGTCCCTTGGAATCGAGGAAGACTTGCTTCCACTCTAAAAATGTGTTCTTAGGTGGCTGAACAGTTACGAGAGCCACAGTCCCTATCACAGGTGGGACAGAAAGTTATTGAAGGAAAGGGTTGGTGGGACAGGTTTGCCGCATGCTCTTTCCGCTGCCTGCGCTTGCTTTCTGCATGCTCTCGGCGACGAGACTCGAAGTGCTCAGCGCCCTCCCAGATGCACTTTCTACACTTAGGGCAGTCTTTGGCCAGGGATTCCCAGGCATCGGTGGGGATATTGCACTTCATCAGGGAGGCTTTGAGGGTGTCCTTGTAATGTTTCTGCTGCCCAGCTTTGGCTCATTTGCTGAGGATTTTATACAGTTTTCAAAACTTTTCCCATATTGCAGAAATTCATTCTGAATCTCTCACTATCCTTCCCCTTCCCTCTAATTTTTGTCTGTGATTTCCCTTTTTTGCTCGGCACTGCTGAGGTTGCCACCCGTTGGGTGATTTGTCCACTTGACTTTCTCCGTGAATACTTCAAAACCTCCCCTACCCACTCCTGTCCATCTCAAGCACCACCTTTCCCTTGATGCAAAGAGAAGTTTTGCATTTATGTAGCACCTTATCAAAGCACTTTGCCCAATGAGATTTTCGACCATTGAATTACTATCCAGTATACCTATCATTCTGTGACAGTACTACCCCACTCAGTACATTGCTCCTTCATTACTTCAGCTTAAATCAACAGTTCCAGACAGTCACATACCCTTTGACTAGTTGTTGAGGCTTGTCCAAGATGAATAATTGGTGCTTGGATTCAAAAATAAGTGATTGTTATATACATAACTGAACCAATCACACAGTGATTATTGTTTTGAAATATGTGGCTTTGTTCCTCTCTCAAACCTATCATCTTAGAAAGAAACTGACAAGCCTTGCAAACATTTGTGCTGGTTTAATACTGGAACAATACAACAACGACTTGAATTTATATAGCGCCTTTAACTTATTAAAAACTTCCCAAGATGCTTCACCGGAGCATTATCAAACATCATTTGACACCAGAAGATATTAGGACATTTGTTTGGTCAAAGAGGTAGGTTTTAAGGAGCATCTTAAAGGAGGAGAGAGAGAGAGATGGAGAGATTTAGGGAGGGAATTTCAGAGCTCAGGGCCTTGGCACCTGAAGGCATGATCACTAATGGTGGAGTGATGAAAACCAGAGATGCGCAAGAGGTCAGAATTGATATAGCTAATTTTTAAATTGTTTGATGTATCGTGACTGAGTTAAAAGGGCAGATACCAGACTAAAACATGACAGAACTGCTTCACTTTTATCACAGTCTTTATACTCAACGCAGACTACTAAATCTCATACCTTCAGCACTCACTTCCCTGTTTGGCTGCAACTGCGCTTTGGTGTACTGCAATAAAAGTGATCTAAGTCGTGATGGTATTTTTGTAGTTTAAGTTATGACAGTCTCCTGCCTCATTTCTTGTCATCTGTCATGAGGGCTATTTTATATTCTGGGCTGCTTTTAAGCGACACCTGGGAGTCCCTGGCCAAAGACCGCCCGAAGTGGAGGAAGTGCATCCGGGAGGGCGCTGAGCACCTCGAGTCTCGTCGCCGAGAGCATGCAGAAATCAAGCGCAGGCAGCAGAAGGAGCGTGTGGCAAACCAGTCCCACCCACCCTTTCCCTCAACGACTATCTGTCCCACCTGTGACAGGGACTGTGGCTCTCGTATTGGACTGTTCAGTCAATTAAGGATTCATTATAAGAGTGGAAGCAAGTCTACCTCGATTCCGAGGGACTGCCTATGAATATGATGATATTTTATATTCTGGGCCGCTTTTCAGCAGCCAGCATTTTCTTTTTGGGGTGGAATGTATGAAGATGTGGATCAGTGTTTGCGAGTTTCTACGTTATTTGGATGATTGAAATCTCATTGCAATCGAGGGTCGAAATGGCAGGATTTTTGTTTTGACAAGTTTGAAGGTTTCATTAAGACGGTAACCAAAAGGAAAAATCTACAGCAAGAATGGAGTAAATATATTTGTAATGTATGCACCCGTGAGAATGTTGTGAGTATGCTTTGTAGAGCTGTTGGTCTCCACTTTGCCATCCTCGTTTGCCATGCGGACATGCCATGGCGCACCATCTTGCCATCCGGAGGAGGCGGGTCCCCAATGGACTGCTCTCTAGATGGAAGTCCTCCCTTTATTTATTGGGGACTTGGCCTGGAGGGTGTTGCACGGGGCAGTCCCATGCAATAAATGTTTAAGTCGGTTCACGGACTCCCAAGCCGCCTGTAATTTCTGCGGTCTGGAAGAGTCCGTGTTCCATGTTTATGTGGAGTGTGTCAGGTTGCAGCCCATTCCAATATTGCTCCTCAAATTCTGGTTGCACTTCAGTCCCACGCTCCTGATCTTTGGGCAGCCTGTGTGGAGAGGAGAGGCAGGTCAGAAGGCCTCCTCGTAGGACTGCTCCTGGGCATGGCCAAGGGGGCCATCAACCGGTCCAGGCAGTGATCGGTCGAGAGGATGGTTCAGCCTGACTACCTGCCTCTCTTTCGCGGGTACATCCAAGCCAGGGTGTCCCTGGAGATGGAGCATGCGGTACCGGTATGCTTGCGGCCTTCCATGAGAGGTCGGCGCCGGAGGGACTGGAGTGCATCATCACCCCCGGCAACCAAATTTTAATTTGATTTAAGGTTTCGTTAAAGTTCAAAATGTTAATTTGTGGGTTCTAGTGCCCTTGCAAGGGAGCTTTTGATTTACGTTTCAACTAAAATAGTTGTATAGTTGTTGCAGTGTGAGTGGCTTAGCCAGTCGCATGATGTTGACAAGACTCACTAAAACCCCAGTCAGTTGGCTCTAGGTCATCCACAATGAGGTATGGAATTGCGCGCCTAGTGGATGAACTGGTAATGTGTTCTGTGATCATTAAAGCTTTGTTAATAAACCAAATAGCAATGCTTGCTATAAATTCTAAAGCAAAAAAACCATGAAGCAAATACAATGCAATATTGAAGTGTGAACTTAATAACAGATATAATTAATTTGCAACCTCAAGATCTTAGAGCAAATTGAGCATTAAATATTTAAGACTCTAAAATTTATAAATTGTATAATCTGGATGGACATACACAATGGTAGGCTCACTTAGCCTGCTGTAATGAGATTTGTTGAATTAAAATCTGCATTCAGGCAGATTTTGATTTTCGTTTTAGATGAATCATTGACATTTATATCTGGAGCTTCAGGTGTAAATGTCGATGAGTCATCTAAAAGAAAAATCAAAATCAGCCTGAACGCAGATTTGATTCTTCAAATGTAACACCCCTATTTCAGAAAGGAGGGAGGCAGATAGCAAGAAACTATAGACCAGTTAGCCTAACATCTGCCATTGAGAAAATGCTGGAGTCCATCATTAAGGAAGTAGTAGTAGGACATTTAGAAAATGCAGTTAAGCAGTCAACATGGTTTTGTGAAAGAGAAATCATGTTTGACAAATCTGCTGGATTTCTTTGAGGATGTAACAAGCAGGGTGGATAAAGGAGAACCAGTTGATGTTGTATATTTGGATTTCCAGAAAGCATTAGATAAGGTGCCACACAAAAGGTTAGTGCACAAGATAAAAGTTCACGGGGTTGGGGGTAATATATTAGTGTGGATAGAGGATTGGCTAACGAACAGAGAACAGATAGTCGGCATAAATGGGTAATTTTCAGGTTGGCAACCAGTAACCAGTGGGTTGTCACAGGGTCAGTGCTAGGGCTTCAGCTATTTACAATTTATATTAATGACTTGGATGAAGGGACCGAGTGTAACGTAACCAAATTTGCTGATGATACAAAGACAGGTGGGAACGTAAGTTGTGATGATGACGCAAAGAATCTACAAAGGGATATGGATAGGCTCAGTGAGTGGGCAAAACATTGGCAGATGGACTATAATGTGGGTAAATGTGAAGTTATCCACTTTGCTAGGAAAAATAAAAAATCGCATTTTTATTTAAATGGAGAGAGATTACAAAATGCTGTAGTACAGAGGGATCTGGGGATTCTTCTGCATGAAACACAAAAAGTTAGCATACAGGTACAGCAAGTAATCAGGAAGGCAAATTTGAATGCTGGCCTTTATTGCAAGGGGGATAGAGTATAAAAGCAGGGACGTCGTGCTCCAACTGTGCAGGGCATTGGTAAGACCATACCTGGAGTACTGCGTACAGTTTTGGTCTCCTTATTAAAGGAAGGATATACATTCACTGGAGGCAGTTCAGAGAAGGTTCACGACGTTGATTCTTGAGATGAAGGGGTTGTCATATGAAGAAATGTTGTGCAGGTTGGGCCTGTACTTATTGGGCCCGAAATTGATGGCCTTACCGCCCACTGCCGCTGACATTCCTCTTGAAGTTGTGCCCAGTGCCACGTTCCATTTGGTGTGGAGCGGGCAGGAGGGGAAAACCGCCGGGAACCGCCCGCTACTGTCAGCAGACAGCAGAGTGGCGCAACTGATCTCTCGCCTGCCAAGATGACATATTGATGCAGGCGGGAGTCGGCACCAGAATGGGGAAGGACCGCTGGCTGGAGGCTGTTCTATCCCCGACGGTGAGTACGAAGAGCTGGAAAGAAAGGTTAGTAAAGTTTTTATGAATTTTTTATTTACAGCGACTTATCTGGATGGGGTCTTCTGAAGGTGTTCCGATGGCTATCTTTTAATGATTTTCCTTTTCAGGTCTTTGACCCTCCGTGGGCCCGACTCCATCCTCGGCGGCACTTGGGCGGCAAGCGCCTTTGCCGCTGAGTTGGGAGCTCCGCCGGCTACTGCCCAGATTGGAAGCGTAAATCCCTCTTTTGCCGCCCGCCGCCCTTTCAAGGATCTTTTTGAAGAAAACCCCGTCCAAAGTACCGTTAGGTACCTCGGCGGCCATCGGCGGTCGTTTGGGTGGCACTTGGGCGGGCGGGGGCATTCACCAATTTCAACCTCCTTGGAGTTTAGAAGAATGAGAGGTGAATGAAACATATAAGATTCTTGACAGGGGCTTGACAGGGTAGATGCAGAGAGGATGTTTCCCCTCATGGGGGAGTCTAGAACTAGGGGACATCATTTCAGAATATGGGGTCGCCCATTTGAAACAGAAATGAGGAGGAATTTTTTCTCTCAGAGGGTCGTGAATCTTTGAATTCTCTACCCAGAGAGCTGTAGAGTCTGGGTCTTTGAATATACTTAAGGAGGAGATGGGCAGATTTTTGAATGATAAGGGTGTCAAGGGTTATGGGGAGCAGGCAGGGAAGTGGAGTTGAGGCCACGATCAGATCAGCCATGATATTGAATGGTGGAACAGGCCCAAGGGGCCAAATGGCCCACTTCTGTTCCAGTTCTTATGTTCTTATGTGCTACTGCCAGTAATAAAGTCCTGTGTTGGCTTTGTGGGTTACTGCCTCAGCTCATCTGCTGCCGAAACCCTTATCCATGCCTTTGTTACCTCTAGACTTGACTACTCCAATGCACTCTTGGCTGGCTTCCCACATTCTAGCCTACGTAAACTTGAGGTCATCCAAACCTTGGCTACCCGTGTCCTAACTCGCACCAAGTCCCGCTCATCCATCACCCCTGTGCTTGCTGACCAAAAGTGGCTCCCGGTTAAGCACTGCCTCGATTTCAAAATTCTGTTTGTTGTTTACAATTCCCTCCAGGGCCTCACACCTCCCTACCTCTGTAATCTCTTTCAGCCTCACAAACCCCCCGAGATGTCTGCGTTCCTCAAATTCTGCCCTCTTGAGCATCCCTGATTATAGCTGCTCAACCACTGGTGACCGTGCCTTTAGCTGCCTAGGCCCTAAGCTCTGGAACTCCCTCCCTAAACCTTTCCATCTCTCTCTACCTCTCTCTCCTCCTTTGTAAGATTTGGCGAAAACATCAACAAAAACTTAAAATTTTTTGGACATTGCTTGGACACATTTTCTGTTACTGCAGAGAGCAGACAGCACTGACCTGGGGCAGGTCCAAACATGTTTAACTTGAATACACATCAGCTGGGCGAGAATGGGAATGGCTGAAAGTAGGAACAGCATGGTTGATGGACGCCTTTTGTCATGGACTGGGAATCCATAGTGAGACATTAAGTAAAGTGGCCGGGGTTTCAGGCCATCGAAAGACAAAGGAGAGCTATTTGACCATAGACTCGTCGGAGCAACACATCGAGGTACAGCCCAGTTGACAAAGGAATGGGCACAGACTTGAGTTTGCTTTTCAGTTGGACAGCCTCAGGGGAAAGACAGTTGGATTTTTGGCATGAAATGGGGCAGTTTTGCAAGTAAAGGAGAGGCTGTTTTGGCTGCCATCTGTCTATCTCTGCCCTCTTCTATGCCTGCTTGTAACGCACAAGGATTGAGCACTCTGCCTGGGACGGAGAGAAGTAACACCAGAGACCCTTGCTACTTCGGCTGGGAAGCTGACCTTGAGACTGGACTTGAAGACCCAGAAGATACGCCGCATCGGAAGTAGCAGCGAGTAAGCCAGAGGATTAATTGGTGAGCATTTATCCCAGCCCACGCATCTTTAAGACCACCGCATAGTATAAAAGGGTGTCATGTGTCCCAACCAAGGCTTAGGAGTTTTAGTGGGGAGGTTTTTGCAAGGATCATCAACGTACGCACATTCTGTTGGACAGATCCAGTGGTGCAATTTTGAATCTGAGCAGGGGTGTTTTAGAGGTGGGTACTTCGCATTAGGGGCCTGTTTAGACGGGCCAGACTGTGTGTTGTACTGTGCTTGTTTGTATTACACTATCAGGGTATGTTTTTACTTGGTGAAGGTGTGTTTTAACATGAAGAAAAGCATTGTGACGGTGGAGATCGAAAAGATCTGTCTATGAATGTATATTACTGTTCACCACAATAATTCGGGTGTCTAGAACTATTGTAAGAGCGGTGATTCAAAACCACCAGTGGCAAAACCACTTACACCTTTAAGACACTCCTTAAAACCTACCACTTTGACCAAGCTTTTGATCATCTGCCTTAATTTCTTCTTATGTGGGTTGGTGTCAAATTTATCTGTTTTGTCATATAACACTGCTGTAAAGCGCCTTGGGATGTATTACTACGTTACAGGCGCTATAGAAATAAAAGTTGTTGTCATTTGGTTGTGGTCAGAAAAATGGACAGAAGTTGCTTGACAATGTTTATCCAAGTTCCAATTGCACACTCTCCACCCAGCCCTTCACCAAGAGTTCTGATCTTACTAACAAAAATAAAGTTGGAGTTGAAGTTGAAATGCCCGCAAAACATGACAAGGGTTAAGTTACAAGGAGAGATTACACAAATTAGGGTGTATTCCCTAGAATTTAGAAGGTTAAGGGGTGACCTGATTGACGTTTTCAAGATATTAAGGGGAACAGATAGGATAGAGAAAGAGAAACTATTTCTGCTGGTTGGAGATTCTAGGACTAGGGGGCATAGTCTAAAAATTAGAGCCAGACTTTTCAGGAGTGAAATTAGGAAACACTTTTACACACAAAGGGTGGTAGAAGTTTGGAACTCTCTTCTGCAAATGGCAATTGATGCAGGATCAATTGTCAATTTAAAAACTGAGATTGATGGCTTTTTGTTAACCAAAGGTGTTGTGGGATATGGGCCAATGGCCGAGTGTATGGAGTTAGGTCGCAGATCAGTCATGATCTCACTGAATGGTGGAACAGGCTCGAGGGGCTGAATGGCCTACTCCTGTTCCTATGTTCATATAAAGCACTGTACACAGAACAGGAAAATCTCAGGTTCAACCCTCAGTCTCCATGTGGGGCAACAACCACTGGAGCTGTAATGCTTCTACACAAAAGAGAAAGCAGATGGAGTTCTCCCTCCTGATCTAATGAGTGACCTCCACTGGTGAGTATATGTGTTTGGGGATGTTGTGTGAAGACAGGATCAGGCTTGGCAACAATGCCCCCACAATTGAATAGTCGACCAGGCACTTGTCGTCTGGATTCGTACAGGAGGAATAACCATTTGGCTGAGGTGCCAGGAAGCAGCTAGCCCTCAGCAGCCATACCACAGTGAGGACTCAATGTCTGGAGGGAAGAGGGGGCGAGGGAGAAAATCTGGTGGGGGTTGAGAATAAAGCTTCAATTAGACATGGGTAAATTCACAGAAGTTGTCACTGTTGGATCCTGTAGCCAACATGAATGTTTCCCACAGAAGTTCTTCGACAGTCTGTGCTTCACAAGATAAAGGAGCATTCACTTTGATTAGCTAAAAACTAATGCTGAGAGATAACAATATCAAAGGTGACCCTAAATCATGACACAGCTCCAGTCTGTAACTCTCCGACGGCTGGATTGTCATTGGGCTTGAGCCAGCTTCCAGCGGCCCGTCGGGAATTTTTTTGTTGGTTTTGCGCGGGTGCTGAGCAGCACCACCCGGCAGTGTCGAGCCGGTGTACAACACCACCTGTTTCGAAAAGAGCTTTGATTTTTGTTTGGCACTGACCCTGTAGTGTCCCATAGTGTGCAGTAATGGGATCGCCTGGTAGCAGAACTGGTGGCGGTGAGTGAAGCAAGTAATGAATGAGGTAAGTTTGATTATTTTATTTATTTTTATTTTTTGCGATTTATCTTAATGTGGGACGGTCAACGTATTGGGAATGTTTTGTGTGTTTGGTGGAGATTTTATTTTCTCCAGAGTGGCCTCTCTTCGGGCACTCCGAGGTCAGCTCTTTAGCAACGTATTTTCAGTTGCTCAGCCGGCTTAGCGCCCTAAAAGAGGAGTGGAACGCCTCGCTTAGCACTCCGCTCAACACTCAGGGTCCAGATGCTAACTTTTGTGGCCACAGACGCAAACCATTTCCGGGCTTAAACTTTACCGCTCTGCCGCCATTACCGGCCAAAAAATCCTCCATCAGAAAATCCAGCCCTCCATATTTAAATCAAAAAAATTGAAACTTGCAAAACTTATGCTGATTTCACATTGCGTAGGCAGTGTATTAGCAACTTGACTTAAAAATCTTCGCGCAAATTGTTCGATGCAGTTGAATCAACTGGTGGGATTGAATCTTTGGGTATTGCTAGTCAAGGCCAACATCCCCAGCATTGAAGCACTGACCACACTCGATCAGCTCCATTGGACGGGCCACATTGTTCACATGCCAGACACGAGACTCCCAAAGCAAGCACTCTACTCGGAACTCCTTCAAGGCAAACAAGCCAAAGGTGGGCAGAGGAAATGTTACAGGGACACCCTCAAAGCCTCCCTGATAAAGTGCAACATCCCCACTGACACCAGGGAGTCCCTGGCCAAAGACCACCCTAAGTGGAGGAAGTGCATTCGGGAGGGCGCTGAGCACCTCGAGTCTCATCGCCGAGAACATGCAGAAATCTAGCGCAGGCAGCGGAAGGAGTATGTGACAAATCTGTCCCACCCACCCCTTCCCTCAATGACTATCTGTCCCACCTGTGACAGGGACTGTGGTTCTCATATTGGACTGTTCAGTCGCCTAATGACTCATTTTTAGAGTAGAAGCAAGTCTTCCTCTATTCCGAGGGACTGCCTATGATGATGAGGATTGCTCGTTATGGTGCCGATGTACTACTTGAATGTGGAAGGAAAATCCAGAAGCTGTCAGAATATCGAATAAACAGAAATAAACAAAGCCACTCAACACGCTGAAACCTTTCTATTCAGGTCGAACTATTGATTGTGATTTTGAACTGCTCCCATGAACTCCACAAAATAAATCTTCCAGAAAGATTTTATCTGGAGTTTCGGCAGAGACAGCATTCAGTGCAGAGAACCTTGTCTGAACAAGGGCTACAATTAAATGTTTGTTTTTTAAGTTTGGAATAGAAATTTGTATTGGACTCAAGAAGCAGTTGTCACAGCTGATAAATAAGGAAAGTAATCTAAGTGTAAATAAAGTAATAGTAAAGGCACATGGGCATTCAGCACCTCCAACATAGCTATATTATATATATATATTATATATACATATATAAAATAAAAGCACTCCAGAATACTGCTCTTTTCTTTCTCCCCCCAGCCTCTCCCACTACCTGGATCTCCCTCATGCAAAGTACCTCACCCTGACAGAGATGATACTGTCAGCAGTGCTCTTTGTTCAAACATTGGTATTCTACTCTTATGACTGTATAGTTCAATATTCTTGTGCCACTAGTGCGCACTAGGTCCGTGCAGCAGAGCAGGTCTCCAGTCGTCCTGGCTCAACCCTTGCCACTGGATAAAGGCCGAGCTCTGTCGAGCCCATGTGGTGGCTGATGTGCAACGTTAAAAAAATTCACACACAGGCATCTTCCACCCCCTCAATTGGAGTTCAGGACTGGAAAATCGGGTCCTTCATTGAAATATCTGTGAACTCTTGTGGAAGCAAGTCATCCTCGTTCGTGGGACCACCTATGATGATGATGCCATTACCATCTCATTTTTGCCCATCATCCCTTTTGTCTCTTAAATCATGTCTGCCTTCTACCCTGTCACAGAGCTTCTCATTTGTACTTTCTCTCCTCCCCACCCCCTTCAGTGTCCCAGCACTTCCTTAAGAATCAGTTCCACCTTGAACTTTTCCACTTCTGACGAAGGGTCACAGATCTGAAACGTTGAGTCTGTTTGTCTTCACAGATGCTGCCTGACCTGCTGAGATTTCCAACATTTTCTGTTTTTTATACCACATAAATTAATTTCATGTTAATTTTGCCATGGACCATCCAGAGCAAATGCTCGTAAGAAAGCACACAATGAGAAAAGGCCACTCAGCCCATCCAGCCTTCTGTGGACCATGTACAACCTATTCTCATCATCATCATCATCATAGGCAGTCCCTCAGAATCGAGGAAGACTTTCTTCCACTCCTAAAATGAGTTCTTTGGGGGCTGAACAGTCCAATACGAGAGCCACAGACCCTGTTACAGGTGGGACAGACATTCATCGAGGGAAGGGGTGGGTGGGACGGGTTTGCCGCGCGCTCCTTCCGCTGCCGGAGCCTGACCTCTTCATGCTCTCGCCGTTGAGATTCGAAGAGCTCAACGCCCTCCCAGATGCACTTTCTCCACCTAGGGCGGTCTTCGGTCAGGGTCTCCCAGGTGTCAGTGGTGATGTCGCACTTTACCAGGGAGGCTTTGAGGGTGTCCTTGTAATGTTTCCGCTGCCCACCTTTGGCTCGTTTGCCATGAAGGAGCTCCGCATAGAGCAGTTGCTTATATTCTAATGTGTACCCTACCCACCAAATCTCCTGAGGGAAAACGTTTCTCCATATAATGTAAAGATATCACTGAGTCTGTGCTTTTTTTACAAATTAAACTTTGCACGTTTGAAGGCCTTTTGCTGTAATGCAAAAACATCAACCTATAATTAATGATTTGCTGGCATTATAAGTAACGTGTAAAAAGCTAAGAAAACAGAATTTTCTTTGCGCATTCAATTTAAGGCATCTCTTTTAAGGTCTACTGCTGCTCTTGCAGTTATTTCCACTCCTAAATTCCTGTAAGTACTCTTTCCCCTTCTTCATTCCTCCTGGGGAATGTACTGTAATTCACAGGAAATGTGAAAACGATTAGAATTTGCAGCCATCCCTTGTCAAAATTTAAACTAACATCAATACATTCTTAAATCAGACTGACGTTGTCCCGCAGATTGAACATTAACTATTTCTGACAAAACCTAACAGAGTTTTACATCAGAGGCCATCGCTTCAGGACAAACAAATTTAAAGCTGTTCTCTGTTGTACGTAGACCACTTGACACTCATCAGATTTAATCCAAAAAATCTAAGTTGCTTTTGGCTTTATTTCAAAGATTTGTTGCAGTATACCCTTATTTTTTTTTAAAAGAGGGAACTATCTTCCCAAAACAATTGCTGGAAATTTTTTAAAAATTAGTTTATAATGCAGCGCATTGCGGGATATACAGTATAACTAAATGTGTGTCACTTACATCATCATAGGCAGTCCCTCAAAATCGAGGAAGACTTGCTTCCACTCTGAAAGTGAGTTCTCAGGTGACTGTACAGACCAATACAGGAATTACAGTCTCTGTCGCAGGTGGGACAGACAGTGGTTGAAGGAAAGAGTGGGTGGGGAGTCTGGTTTGCCGCACGCTCGTTCCGCTGCCTGTGCTTGCTTTCTGCATGCTCTCGGTGACGAGACTCGAGGTGCTCAGCGCTCTCCCGGACGCTCTTCCTCCACTTAGGGATTCCGAGGTGTCGGTGGGGATGATGCATTTTATCAAGGAAGCTTTGAGGGTGTCCTTGAAACATTTCCTCTGCCCACCTGGGGCTCGATTGCCCTGTCGGAGTTCCGAGCAGAGCGCTTGCTTTGGGAGTCTCGTGTCAAGCATGTGAACAATGTGACCCGCTCAGCGGAGCTGGTCAAGTGTGGTCAGTGCTTCAATGCTGGAGATGCTGGCCTGATCGAGGACACTAATGTTGGTGTGTCCGTCCTCCCAGGGGATTTGCAGGATCTTGCGGAGACATCGTTCTCCAGCAATTTAAGGTGTCTACTGTATATGGTCCACATCTCTGAGCCATACAGGAGGGCGGGTATCACTACAGCCCTGTAGACCATAAGCTTGGTGCCAGATTTGAGGGCCTGATCTTCAAACACTCTCTTCCTTAGGTGGCCGAAGGCTGCACTGGCGCACTGGAGGCGGTGTTGAATCTCGTCGGCGATGTCTGCCCTTGCTGATAATAGGCTCCCAAGATATGGTAAGCGTTACTTGCATACAAAGTTATCACACACAAAGTTGTACATGCCCCTTCACCCTCAATGCTTTGTCATGAAGATAATCTTCATTTAATAAGAAAAAAAATACTATCTGCTAACTATTGAGGTGGACTTTATTTCTCCCCCATTCTAATTTTCTCCTTTTCACTTCTCAGACAAATGAGCCACATGAGCCTAATGAACCAGTGTCCTTAAGCTATTTCTTCTCTTCTCTTGGGCAGTCCCTCAGAGTCGAGGATGATTTGCTTCCACACTAAAATGAATTATAAGGTGATTGATGAGACCAAAGCGGGATCTACAGTCTCTGTCACAGGTGGGGCAGACGGTGGTTGAAGGGATGAGTGGGTCGGGTGCTTGATTTGTCGTACGCTCCTTCCACTGTTTGTACTTGGCTTTCGCGTGCTCCCGACGAAGAGACGCAAAGTGTTTGGCGCCTTCTCAGATGCTTCTCTCCATTTAGCGTGGTCTGTGCCACGGATTACCAAGAGACGGTTGGGAGGTTACATTTTTACAAGGAGACTTTGAGGGCGTCCTAAAAGCTTTTTCTCTGCCTTCCTTGGACTCGCTTGCCGTGACATAGCTCGGAGTAGAGTGCTTGTTCCAGGAGTGTCCTTAAGCTATTTAAGCAATGTATGAACCATGGAAGAGTATGATCCTGACCACGCCCAATGTCCATGCGATCACATTTCCCAGTAGGTATAATTGGATAGCAATTGAGAGTAGGAACGCTGACTCTGTGTCCCCCTTGTTACACAAGAACATAAGAACATAAGAACATAAGAATTAGGAACAGGAGTAGGCCATCTAGCCCCTCGAGCCTGCTCCGCCATTCAATAAGATCATGGCTGGTCTGGCCGTGGACTCAGCTCCACTTACCCGCCCGCTCCCCATAACCCTTAATTCCCTTATTGGTTAAAAATCTATCTATCTGTGACTTGAATACATTCAATGAGCCAGCCTCAACGGCTTCCTTGAGCAGAGAATTCCACAGATTCATAACCCTCTGGGAGAAGAAATTCCTTCTCAACTCGGTTTTAAATTGGCTCCCCCGTATTTTGAGGCTGTGCCCTCTAGTTCTAGTCTCCCCGACCAGTGGAAACAACCTCTCTGCCTCTATCTTGTCTTTCCCTTTCATTATTTTAAATGTTTCTATAAGATCACCCCTCATCCTTCTGAACTCCAATGAGTAAAGACCCAGTCTACTCAATCTATCATCATAAGGTAACCCCCTCATCTCCGGAATCAGCCCAATGAATCGTCTCTGTACCCCCTCCAAAGCTAGTATATCCTTCCTTAAGTAAGGTGACCAAAACTGCACGCAGTACTCCAGGTGCGGCCTCACCAATACCCTGTACAGTTGCAGAAGGAACTCCCTGCTTTTGTACTCCATCCCTCTCGCAATGAAGGCCAACATTCCATTTGCCTTCCTGATTACCTGCTGCACCTGCAAACTAACTTTTTGGGATTCATGCACAAGGACCCCCAGGTCCCTCTGCACCGCAGCATGTTGTAATTTCTCCCCATTCAAATAATATTCCCTTTTACTGTTTTTTTCCCAAGGTGAATGACCTCACACTTTCCGACATTGTATTCCATCTGCCAAACCTTAGCTCATTCGCTTAACCTATCTAAATCTCTTTGTAGCCTCTCTGTGTCCTCTACACAATCCGCTTTCCCACTAATCTTTGTGTCATCTGCAAATTTTGTTGCACTACTCTATCCCCTCTTCCAGGTCATCGATGTATATTGTAAACAGTTGTGGTCCCAGCACCGATCCCTGTGGCACACCACTAACCACCGATTTCCAACCCGCAAAGGACCCATTTATCCCGACTCTCTGCTTTCTTTTCGCCAGCCAATTCTCTATCCATGCTAATACATTTCCTCTGACTCCGCGTACCTTTATCTTCTGCAGTAACCTTTTGTGTGGCACCTTATCAAATGCCTTTTGAAAATCTAAATACACCACATCCATCGGTACACCTCTATCCACCATGCTCGTTATATCCTCAAAGAATTCCAATAAATTAGTTAAACATGATTTCCCCTTCATGAATCCATGCTGCGTCTGTTTGATTGCACTATTCCTATCTAGATGTCCCGCTATTTCTTCCTTAATGATAGTTTCAAGCATTTTCCCCACTACAGATGTTAAACTAACCGGCCTATAGTTACCTGCCTTTTGTCTGCCCTCTTTTTTAAACAGAGGCATTACATTAGCTGCTTTCCAATCCGCTGGTACCTCCCCAGAGTCCAGAGAATTTTGGTAGATTATAACGAATGCATCTGCTATAACTCCGCCATCTCTTTTAATACCCTGGGATGCATTTCATCAGGACCAGGGGACTTGTCTACCTTGAGTCCCATTAGCCTGTCCAGCACTACCCCGCTAGTGATAGTGATTGTCTCAAGGTACTCCCTTCCCACATTCCTGTGACCAGCAATTTTTGGCATGGTTTTTGTGTCTTCCACTGTGAAGACCGAAGCAAAATAATTGTTTAAGGTCTCAGCCATTTCCACATTTCCCATTATTAAATCCCCCTTCTCATCTTCTAAGGGACCATCATTTACTTTAGTCACTCTTTTCCGTTTTATATCTGTAAAAGCTTTTACTATCCGTTTTTATGTTTTGCACAAGTTTACCTTCGTAATCTATCTTTCCTTTCTTTATTGCTTTATTGGTCATTCTTTGTTGTCGTTTAAAATTTTCCCAATCTTCTCGTTTCCCACTAACCTTGGCCACCTTATACGCATTGGTCTTTGATTTGATACTCTCCTTTATTTCCTTGGTTATCCACGGCTGGTTATCCCTTCTCTGACTGCCCTTCTTTTTCACTGGAATATATATTTGTTGAGCACTATGAAACAGCTCCTTAAAAGTCCTCCACTGTTCCTCAGTTGTGCCACCGTTTAGTCTGTGTTCCCAGTCTACTTTAGCCAACTCTGCTCTCATCCCACTGTAGTCCCCTTTGTTTAAGCATAGTACGCTCGTTTGAGACACTACTTCCTCACCCTCAATCTGTATTATAAATTCAACCATACTGTGATCACTCATTCCGAGAGGATCTTTTACTAGGAGATCGTTTATTATTCCTGTCTCATTACACAGGATCAGATCTAAGATAGCTTGCTCCCTTGTAGGTTCTGTAACATACTGTTCTAAGAAACAATCCCATATGCATTCTATGAATTCCTCCTCCAGGCTACCCCGTGCGATTTGATTTGATCAATCGATATGTAGGTTAAAATCCCCCACGACTACTGCCGTTCCTTTTTCACATGCCTCCATTATTCCCTTGATTATTGCCCGCCCCACCATGAAGTTATTATTTGGGGGCCTATAAACTACGCCCACCAGTGACTTTTTCCCCTTACACCCACAATGATTCAACATTTTGTTCATTAGAGCCAATATCGTCTCTCACAACTGCCCTGTTATCATCCTTTATTAACAGAACTACCCCACCTCCTTTCCCTTTTTGTCTATCTTTCCGAATCGTCAGATACCCCTGTATGTTTAATTCCCAGTCTTGGCCACCCTGCAACCACGTTTCTGAATTGGAAACCAAATCATACCCATTTGTAATGATTTGTGCCATCAACTCATTTACTTTATTTCGAATGCTACGTGCGTTTAGGTTCAGTGCTTTAATACTAGTTTTTAAACCATGATTTTTAGTTTTGACCCCTCCTGCAGCCCCTTTATATTCAGTGACCCTTTTTGTTTTTTGCCTTGGGTTTCTCTGCCCTCCACTTTTACTCATCTCATTTCTGTCTTTTGCTTTTGTCTCCTTTTTGTTTCCCTCTGTCTCCCTGTATTGGTTCCCATCCCCCTGCCATATTAGTTTAACTCCTCCCTGACAGCACTAGCAAACACTCCCCCTCGGACATTGGTTCCGGTCCTGCCTCGGTGCAGACCATCCGGTTTGTACTGGTCCCACCTCCCCCAGAACCGGTTCCAATGCCCATTGAACACTCTCCTATCACCACCGACCCAGTGATCAGCTAACTCAGTATAGACCAGTGATCAGGACTAGGAACTTCTTGATAAACATAGGCAGAAGTTACCAGCTGAGTTCTTGGGGTCAAGTTTTGGGCCGCACCTCGAACCGCGAGCCACGCCTGATTCCCGCGCTCAAAAGCGCGTCAAAATCTTACGGAGCAATCCTCCAGTTCCTTGCTGCTCCTGTCCAGCTCGGCGTGGCATGGCGAGATCTGCGGGGGGCGGGGCCAAAGGGGGCTGGGGCTACATCCGAGAAGACGACGTCGTGCCGGCAGCCGTACGCATGTGTGCTGGAGCGTGCGCGCGTGCACAGTGAGACACAGCTTGCTGCCGTCCCGCCCCTGTCTCCTAGCGGAATGGCCTGATGCTCCACCGCAGCTCGAAGGCTGCTGGCTGCCGTCCCACCCCTGTCTCCTGGATGAAAGGCCTGAAGCTCTGCAGCTCAAAGGCTGCTGCTGCTGCTTCACACAGGTAGGAAAATTAATGTAGTTTTTATTTGCTTTATTTGTAATTTTTTATTCAGGATTGCTCTTTATTTGTATAAGTAAGACTGTTGAATGCTTGTAAAATTTAATTACTTCCCTTCCCTCGCCTCCCCCCCACCCCCCGCCCCCCGCCCATCTCTCGATCCCTACGCCTGATTACTAAGTGTCGGCAAGATTTTTCTAAATCTACATTGACTCTATTCTAAGTTAGTTTGGAGTTAGTTTTCGCTGCCTAAACTTGCAAAACAGGTGTAAGTGGCCGGACACGCCCCCTTTTGAAAAAAAAATCTGTTTAAATTGAAACTGTTCTAACTCACTTGACCTGGAGCAAACTAAAGGGCAAAAATTGCAATTTCTAAGATATTCCATTCGAAACTAGTTGCTCCAAAAAAATAGGAGCAACTCAGGCCGAAACTTGACCCCCTTGTGTGGGTGCTGCTAACCTTGTTCTAAATCAATGTGAAACATTATGATAATCACTCGCATAAAAATTCCAGTAATTGTCAACTCAATACAGTTGCATCTTGATAAAAAGCCATCTAATACCAGACCGGTGAAATTGTTTGCCACTTTGATTTACACAGTGGTAATACCTTCCAAATGTAGTTCAGTGTAAAGGTGCTCAGTTATATACAGCTTCATTGGCTGTGACCTTCACACAATTATTATTACAGTCTCCATTGGGTCTTTCGTAATTATTGCACCAACATCAAGCCACATTAAAACACAAGTAGGCTGGCCTGGATTGCTGAAAGAAATTACCTAATTACATAATGCCCCTAAAGTTCACATTTATTGGGCAGATATTAGCTACCTTTATTGCACATAAAGAGTAAAGAAGTGAGCAGGTAATGAACGTTTGATTAATGATTATTGGACAAGGTAATTTGGGGCTATTTGCAGTCACAAACACTTTTTTAATTAGGAATCAAATGATTGCCACGGGTTTTAGAGTACAATTACTGTTCTTTTAAAGAGCCTAGAAGTGTTGAAAATCTATTGCTGTGGCAGCAAGGCAGAGTTAAAAGGAATGATGAGAAGCTTAGTAGATCCTGATATGTTGCTGAGTTTGTCATGCTTGACAAACCTTCTAGAATTTTTTGAGGATGTAACTGGTAGAGTGGACAAGAGAAAACCAATGGATGTGGTGTATTTGGACTTTCAAAAGGCTTTTGACAAGGTCCCACACAAGAGATTGATGTGCAAAATTAAAGTACATGGTATTGGGGGTAATGTATTGACGTGGATAGAGAACTGGTTGGGAGACAGGAAGCAAAGAGTAGGAATAAATGGGTCCTTTTCAGAATGGCAACAGTGACTAGTGGGGTACTGTAAGGTTCAATGCTGGGCCCCCAGCTATTTACAATATGCATTACTGATTTCGACAAAGGAATTGAATGTAATATCTCCAAGTTTGCAGATGACACAAAGCTGGGTGGCAGTGTGAGCTGTGAGGAGGATACTAAGAGGCTGCAGGGTGACTTGGACAGGTTAGGTGAGTGGGCAAATGCATGGCAGATGCAGTATAATGTAGATAAATGTGAGGTTATCCACATTGGTGACAAAAAGAGGGAGGCAGAATATTATCTGCATGGTGACAGATTAGGAAAAGGGGAGGTGCAATGAGACCTGGGCGTCATAGTACATTAGTACATTGAAAGTTCGCATGCAGATACAGCAGGCGGTGAAGAAGACAAATGGCGTGTTGGCCTTCATAGCGAGAGGATTTGCGTATAGGAACAGGGAGGTCTTACTGCAGTTGTATAGGGCCTTGGTGAGGCCACACCTTGAATATTGTGTACAATTTTGGTCTCCTAATCTGAGGAAGGGCATTCATGCTATTGAGAGAGTGCAGCAAAGGTTCACCAGACTGATTCCCAGGATGGCAGGACTGACATATGAGGAGAGACTGAATCAACTGGGCCTGTATTCATTAGAGTTTAGAAGAATGAGAGGGGATCTCATAGAAACATATAAAATTCTGACGGGATTAGACAGGTTAGATGCAGGAAGAATGTTCCCAATGTTGGGGAAGTCCAGACCAGGGGTCACAGTCTAAGGATAAGGGGCAAGCCATTTAGGACTGAGATGAGGAGAAACTTCTTCACTCAGAATTGTGAACCTGTAGAACTCTCTACCACAGAAAGTTGTTGAGGCCAAGTTCGTTAGCTATATGCAAAAGAGAGTTAGATGTGGCCTTATGGCTAAAGGGATCAAGGGGTATGGAGAGAAAGCAGGAATGGGGTACTGAAGTTGCATGGTCAGCCATGATCATATCGAATGGTGGTGCAGGCTCGAAGGGCCGAATGGCCTACTCTTGCACCTATTTTCCATGTTTCTATGTTTCTATGTTAATCCCATTTGTTCCACTGTAAGGAGTTGCTGAACAAAGGTGAGGGAGGAGGGAACATCACCACCAAAAGCTGCGCTTGCATACTTCCTAGCTGCCAGATCAGGTGCAGCCCAGGAAGAGGAATGTGAGGATGCCACCAGAAGTTATGGTCTCAGGAGGTGCATACCCTGCCAACTCTTCCGAGGCCCCCAGGGGCTCGCCGGCTCTTCGAGGCCCGCTGGTGCTTCTGGGCCCACCGATTCTTCGAAACCCGCCGGCCACAAGGAACACGCTGGGGTGTTTAGTGTTCCGGCAGTACTGTGAAACATGCTGTCCGGGGCTGGCACTCAACCGGCCGAAGGGACTCCCGGGCTGGCGCTGAACCGGCTGAAGGGATTCTGGGGCCGGCGCTAAACCAGCTGAAGGGATTCTGGGGCCGGCGCTTAACCGGGTGAAGGGATTCAATTTTTAAACTTTTAATCAACTTTTAAACTTCTTAAACAATCGGGAAAACTTTTAAATTTTTAATCAACTTGTAGAACTTTTTAATCAACTCTTAATCTATTAGTAAACCTTCAATCAACCTATGTAACTTTAAAAAAAAAATAATCTGGAAATACTTTTATACTCTTAAACTTTTAAAACAACTTGGAAATCTCTTGGGAAATTTTTAACCTTGGAAGAAACTTCCCAAAACATCCCCCAGAACCCCAGCGGGCAGCTGACCTTCCCAATGCCGGACCCCAACCAAGCCTCGAGCCATCTACCATCAGTGGCACTACTCGGTGCCGAGCTTGCAGCCAACATCTCCCCGTAGCCAATTATTACAGTGCCTGGTCTCCAGTTGTCTTGGACCCCCTTGCCACTGGACCAAGACCTTGTTCAGCTAAGCCCGTGTGGTTGCCGGTGTGCAGCGGCCACCCCACGTTAAAAGAACTCATGAATAGGTATCTCCCACTTCGCTAATATGAAGTTCGGGACTTGGACCGTCAGGACCTTCATGGACAATTCCAACAGCAACAGGTCGGAATGCTGCTCTGCCATAGTTGCCCGGGAACTTGGGCGTTTTGATACTGACATCGCCGCCCTAAACGAGACCCGGCAGACAGGGGAAGGCCAGCTCAAGGAACATGGTGGAGGTTACACTTTTTTCTGGAAAGGAAAATCAGAGGAAGAACGCCGCCTTCATGGAGTTGGCTTCGCCGTCAAAAATGAACTGGTCGACTGCCTCAAAGACACCCCCTGCGGGGTTAATGAACGGCTCATGACTCTTCGCCTTACCCTATCCCGGAACTAATGCGCCACAGTCATCAGTGCGTACGCCCCAACACTCGATGCAATGGATGAGGCTAAAAAAGGTTTTTATTCCAACTTCGAGACATCCCTGTCCCGCATCCCCACGGGCGACAAATTAATCCTCCTAGGTGACTTTATTGCCAGCTGGGGAGGCATGATTGGCAGAGAGGGGGGGTAGGGAAAGCCAACTCCAGCGATATCCTACTCCTGACAAAACGCCTCGAACACAAATTCCTCATTACCAACATCCTGTTCCGCAAGAGGGACAAATACAAGGCATTGCGGCAACACCCTCGCTCCAAACACTGGCACCTGCTGGACTACGTTATCGTCCGAGCCAGGGATCACATGAATGTGCGCATCACCCACGCCATGACAGGAGCTGATGACGGCTGGACAGATCATCGCCTAATCCGATTCATCATCAATATACACAAAGCCCCAAAGCAGATGGTACAGCAGAAGTAGTGCCGCAAAAAAGTTCATGCTGGGGCACGTAAAGACCCAGCTAAGAGAACCCGATACAGCCAGTGCCTCACAGCTAATCGGGCATGCCTTGATGCCTTGATGAGATGCTGAATGGCCACAGCGCTTGGTCTGCCCTCCATAGAAACATAAAAACATAGAAAATAGGTACAGGAGTAGGCTATTCGGCACTTCAAGCCTGCACCGCCTTTCAATAAGATTATGACTGATCATTCCCTCAGTATACCTTTCCTACTTTCTCTCCATACCCCTTGATCCCCTTAACCGTAAGGGCCATATCTAACTCCCTCTTGAATAGATCCAATGAACTGGCATCAACAACAGTCTGCGGCAGGGAATTCCATAGGTTAACAACTCTCTGAGTGAAGAAGTTTCTCCTCATCTCAGTCCTTAATGGCCTACCCCTTATCCTAAGATTATGTCCCCTGGTTCTGGACCTCCCCAACATTGGGAACATTCTTCCCGCATCTAACCTGTCCAATCCCGTCAGAATCTTATACGTTTCTATGAGATCACCTCTCATCCTTCTAAACTCCAGTGAATAAAGGCCCAGTTGATCCAATCTCTCCTCATATGACAGTCCAGCCATCCCTGGAATTAGTCTGGTGAACCTTCGCTGCACTCCCTCAATAGCAAGAACGTCCTTCCTCAGATTAGGAGACCAAAACTGAACACAATATTCCAGGTGAAGCCTCACCAATGCCCTGTACAACTGCAGTAAGACCTCCCTGCTCCTATACTCAAATCCCCTTGCTATGAAGGCCAACATACCATTTGCCTTCTTCACCGCCTGTTTACCTGCATGCCAACCTTCAATGACTGATGAACCATGACACCGAGGTCTCGTTGCACCTACCCTTTTCCTAATCTGCCGCCATTCAGATAATATTCTGCCTTCGTATTTTTGCCCCCAAAATAGATAACCTCACATTAATCCACATTATACTGCATCTGCCATGCATTTGCACACTCAAACTAACCTATCCAAGTCACCCTGCAGCCTCTTAGCATTCCCCTCACAGCTCACACCGCCACCCAGTTTAGTGTAATCTGCAAAATTGGAGATATTACACTCAATTCCTTCATCTAAATCGTTAATGTATATTGTAAAGAGCTGGGTTCCCAGCACTGAGCCCTGCAGCACTCCACTAGTCACTGCCTGCCATTCTGAAAAGGACCCGTTTATCCTGACTCTCTGCTTCCTGTCTGCCAAACAGTTCTCTATCCATGTCAGTACATTATCCCCAATACCATGTGCTTTAATTTTGCACACCAATCTCTTGTGTGGGACCTTGTCAAAAGCCTTTTGAAAGTCCAAAAACACCACATCCACTGGTTCTCCTTTGTCCACTCTGCTAGTTACATGCTCAAAATATTCCAGAAGATTTGTCAAGCATGATTTCCCTTTCATATCCATGCTGACTTGGACCGATCCTGTCACTGCTTTCCAATTGCACTGCTATTACAATGTCATTGATTCCAACATTTTCCCCACTACTGATGTCAGGCTAACCGGTCTAAAATTAACTGTTTTCTCTCTCTCTCCTTTTTTAAAAAGTGGTGTTACATTAGCTACCCTCCAGTCCACAGGAACTGATCCAGAGTCAATAGACTGTTGGAAAATGATCACCAATGCATCCACTATTTCTAATGCCACTTCCTTAAGTACTCTGGGATGCAGACTATCAGGCCCTGGGGATTTATCAGCCTTCAATCCCATCAATTTCCCTAACACAATTTCCGGCTTAATAAGGATATCCCTCAGTTCCTCCTTCTCACTCGACCCACTGTCCCCTCGTACATTTGGAAGGTTATTCGTGTCTTTCTTCGTGAAGACAAAACCAAAGTATTTGTTCAATTGGTCTGCCATTTCTTTGTTTCCCATTATCAATTCACCTTAATCCGACTGCAAGGGACCTACGTTTGTCTTCCCTAATCTTTTTCTCTTCACATATTTATAGAAGCTTTTGCAGTCAGTTTTTTTGTCCCTAGCAAGCTTCCTCTCATACTCTATTTTCCGCCTCTTAATTAAACCCTTAGTCCTCCTCTGTTGAATTCTAAATTTCTTCCAGTCCTCAGGTTTGTTACTTTTTCTAGCCAATTTATATATCTCTTCCTTGGTTTTAACACTCTCCTTAATTTCTCTTGTTAGCCACGGTTGAGCCACCTTCCCAGTTTTATTTTTACTCCAGACAGGGATGTACAATTGCTGAAGTTCATCCATGTAATCTTTAAATGTTTGCCATTGCCTATCCATCGTCAACTCTAAGTATCCTTTGCCAGTCTATTCCAGCCAAGTCACGCCTCATAACATCGAAGTTACCTTTCCTTTTGTTCCGGACCCTAGTTTCCGAATTAACTGTGTCACTCTCCATGTTAATAAAGAATTCTACTATATTATGGTCACTCTTCCCCAAGGGGCCTCGCACAACAAGATTGCTAATTAGTCCTTTCTCATTACACATCACCCAGTCTAGGATGGCCAGCCCTTTAGTTGGTTCCTCGACATATTGGTTGAGAAAACCATCCCTAATACACTCCAGGAAATCCTCCTCCACCGCATTACTACCAGTTTGCTTAGCCCAATCAATATGTAGACTAAAGTCGCCCATGATAACTGCTGTACCTTTATTGCACGCATCCCTTATTTCTTGTTTGATGCTGTCCCCAACCTCACTTCTACTGTTTGGTGGTCTGTGCACAACTCCCACTAGCGTTTTCTGCCCTTTGGTATTCCGCAGCTCCACCCATACCGATTCCACATCATCCAGGCTAATGTCCCTCCTTACTATTGCATTAATTATCTCTTTAACCAGCAACCCCGCCCCGCCTCCTTTTTCTCTCTGCCTATCCTTCCTAAATGTTGAATACCCCTGGATGTTGAGTTCCCAGCCTTGGTCACCCTGGAGCCATATCTCCGTGATGCCAATTACATCATATCCGTTAACTGCTGTCTACGCAGTTAATTTGTCCACCTTATTCCGAATACTCCTCGCATTGAGGCACAGAGCCTTCAGGCTTGTCTTTTTAACACACTTTGCCCCTTTAGAATTTTGCTGTAATTTGGCCCATAACCAGTGCCTGTAAAGAGACACTTGGTAACTCAACCAGGAAACACGAGGACTGGTTTGATGAAAATGATCAGGAGATTCAAGAACTAATAGATCGTAAGCACAGAGCATTTCTGAGCCTCAAGCAACAACACAACTTGGGAGCTGCAAAACAATGTTACAGATGGCTCAAGGCTAAGGTCCAACAAAAAACCCGGGACCTAAAGAACAGGTGGTGGATGGAGAAAGCACAGGGGATACAACAACTGGCCTACAGCCAGGATATGCGAGGATTCTTCATTGCAGTCAAGGCCACCTACTGTCCAAACTCCCAAGGCCCCACCCCACTACTGGCCAAGAATGGGGAAACACTCATTAAGGACACGGAGGCTGTCAGGGCCCACTAAAAGGAGCGCTTTGAAGATCTTCTCAATCGAGACTCTGCCTTTGACTCGAATGTTCTCGACTCCATCCCACAGCATGCGACCCGCTACCTCCTCAGTGAAACCCCAACATTGCACGAGGTAGGCAAAGCTATAAAACAGCTCAAGAATAACAAGGCTACGAGTGCAGATGGAATTCCTGCTGAGGCGCTAAAATATGGCGGAGAGGCACTGTTGGCACGGATGCATGACCTCATCTCTTTCATTTGAAATGAGGGCAGCATGCCGGGAGATCTCAGAGATGCAGTGATTGTGACCATCTTTAAGAACGGGGCCAAGTCCGACTACGGCAACTACAGAGAAATCTCCCTATCAGCCACTGGGAAAGTTGTCGTTAGCGTTCTCCTCGACCGTCTTCTCCCTGTGGCCGAGGAGCTTCTCCCGGAATCACAGTGCGGATTTCGTCCCCTACGGGGCATAACGGACATGATCTTTGCAGCGTGACAGCTGCAGGAAAAATGCAGGGAGCAGCGCCAGCCTTTATACATGGCCTTTTTCGATCTTACAAAGGCCTTTGACACTTTCAACCGTGAGGGCTTATGGAGCGTCCTCCTCAGTTTTGGATGCCCCCAAAAGTTCGTCAACATCCTTCGCCTGCTTCACAATGACAGTGCAGGCCGTGATCCTTACCAACGGATCCATTACAGACCCAATCCTCGTCCGGACCAGGGACAAACAGGGCTGCGTTATCGCTCCAACCCTCTTCTCAATCTTCCTCGCTGTCATGCTCCACCTCACAGTCAACAAGTTCCCTGCTGGAGTGGAACTAATCTACAGAACCAGTGGGAAGCTGTTTAACCCACGCCACCTCCAGCCCAGGTCCAAGACATCCCAACTTCTTTCGTTGAGCTGCAGTACGCGGACGACGCCTGCGTCTGCGCACATTCTGAGGCTGAACTCGAGGATATAGTTGATGTATTCACCGAGGCATATGAAAGCATGGGCCTTATGCTCCCTTGACAACGTGGACCATTTCCCATATCTCGGGAGCCTTTTATCAACAAAGGCAGATATTGATGCGGGAAATCAAGATTGCCTCCAGTGCGCCAGTGCAGCCTTTGGCCGTCTGAGGAAAAGAGTGTTCGAAGACCAGGCCTTCAAATCTACCACCAAGCTCATGGGCTGTAGTAATACCCTCCCTCCTATATGGATCAGAGGCATGGATGATATACAGAAGATATCTCAAGTCACTGGAGATATATCACCAATGGTATCTCCGCAAGATCCTGCAAATCCCTTGGGAGGACAGGCGCACCAACATCAGGTTCCTCGCCCAGACTAACATCCCCAGTATTGAAGCACTGATCACACTCAATCAGCTTCGCTGGGCAGGACACATAGTTTGCATGCCAGACACGAGGCTCCCTAAGCAATTGCTCTATGTGGAGCTCCTTCATGGCAAACGAGCCAAAGGTGGGCAGCGGAAACGTTACAAGGACACCTTCAAAGCCTCCCTGGTAAAGTGCGATATCACCACTGACACCTCGGAGTCCCTGGCCGAAGACCGCCCTAGGTGGGAGAAAGTGCATCTGGGAGGGCATTAAGCTCTTCGAATCTCAACGCTGCGAGCGTGAAGAGGTCAGGCGCAGGCAGAGGAAGGAGTGTGCGGCAAATCAGACTCACCCCCGCCTTCCCCCGACGAATATCTGTCCCACCTGTGCCTATTATGTTGGACTGTTCAGCCATCAAAGGGCTCACTTTAGGAGTGGAAGCAAGTCTTCCTCGATTCTGAGGGACTGCCTAGGATGATGATGATGATGATGATGCATGTCCTCAGGAGATCAAAAGGGAATAATGGACCGGCATGAAAGAGAAAGGGATAATAAACACCAAAGAAAAAGAAACATTACAATAATGATTTTCCACAAATGCGGTTTGCTGTTCACAAGAGCTTATTGATAATTGTCCAGGAAAAGAATAGCGACAGCATGAAAAGAACATTTAACGGGGCAGGGTTCTAATGGTGGCAGTACAACAACAACAACTTGTATTTATATAGCGCCTTTAACATAATGAAACGTCCCAAGGTGCTTCACAGGAGTATTATGAGATTTAAAAAATTGACACCAAGCCATGTAAGTATAAATTAATGCTGGTTACCAAAAGCTTGGTCAAAGAGGTAGGTTTTAAGGAGCTATTGCATGCATTGGCAAAGGAAAATGTAATGATGTGAAAGACAAAGGATTGTGTTGGGTGTAATGGTGTTGATATCAGGCATTCCAACTATACCTCAACTTTGTAGTGGGGAAATCAATCAGAGCGGTTTGGAGTGTTGTTTGTTCAAAACTATTTTATATATTTTTTAAATTATAAACTGTTGAGCCAGAGGTCAGAATGTGGCACATACGGTAATGTCTATAAGGCTGATGTCTATGTGACAGCAGTTTGAGGTGGGAGGGGAGCGGTGCACAGATCGGCTGGTGTACATACAAACTTAAATATTGCAAGCAACAAACCTGAATTGTGTTTCCCATGCTGCGGATATTTTCAAGATTATCTCAAATGAAGAAGGCGGCCATTCAGCCCATATTATCCTGATCCTTCCAAAATACCAGCCTCACTGTCTTCCTCGATAAAAATTTAAAAATCATTGGTTCGGCCACAATTCGAATATTGTGCTCATTTTTGGGAGCCTTACTTTAGGAAAGATTTCAAGGCCGTGGAGAGAATGTAGAAGCAATTCACTAAGGTGTTGCCAGAAATGAAAGGCTTTAGTAATGCAGAGAGACCGGATAAGATGGGACTCTTTTAATTAGAACAAAGAAGGTTAAGAGCCAATCGAATAGAGGTGTTCAAAATTATGTGAGGTTTGATGAAGTAATTCAGGGGGAAAAAAAATACTTCCATTGGTCAGTGTACCATAACTAGAGGGCATACATTTCATATCTCAATAGTCTCACGATAAGGAGTAGGCCATTTAAGGCTGAGATGAAGAGGAATTTCTTCACTCAGAGAATTGTGAATCTTTGGAATTCACTACCCTAGAGGGCTGTGGATACTGAGTTGTTGAATATATTCAAGGGTGAGATAGATAGATTTTTGGACTCTAGGGGAAGCGAGGGATATGGAGATTGGGCGGGAAAGTGGAGTTGAGTTCGAAGATCGGTCATTATCTTATTAAATGGCGGAGCAGGCTCGAGGGGCCGTATGGCCCACTCCTGCTATTTCATATGTTCTTATGTTATGTTCTTATCTTCACCAAAAGATCAAAGGGAAAAATTAGGAGGATTTATTTGTTGATAAAATGCAGATGACTGTGAGTAGATAGAATGTCTCACCAGAAATAGAACTGGAAACAGAATACATAATAGCTTTTCAAAGGAAAGTGGATAAACATTTGTAAAAGAAAAGCATAAAAGGATATTGGGAATCGACAGCTTTATAGCATGTGAGAACTGCCTTAGGGTAAAATCAGGGGATGGAATAAAGAGTGTTTGCACGACATGATGGGGCAAAAGGCCGCCTTCTATGCTGTACAATACGGTAACTCAACCTAGTGAGGCAGGACCTAACTTTTCAGAGTATGTTGCTCTTGACCACTCAAGGAACCAAGCATAGCAGAAAGCCAAGATAGGTCAGAATTCTCCACATTCAAGTCTTTTACAGGCTTCAAATTTAATAAAACAGACCATAAAATCCAGTACGTAGTTCATATCTCCAGCTAGCCTCTCAGAACCTGCAAACCTGAGGGTAGGATGTGTACAGCACAGCTGTTTGGGAATGTTTTTCAGCCGAGTACTTTAGAATTTTATGGTATATGAAATTGACTTTGCTTAAAGATTGACACCATTTCATTGACAAACATCAATAGAGAAACCAATGTCACTGACTTCATGTACACTTCATGCAACTCAATCCTTGTTGTGCCTTTGTTGGCTGTGCAATGTGCTATGAAGAGGAAATTTAAGAAGTAAACGCTAGCCACAAATCTACAAACAGGTAAAGACAGACCACAAAAATCATTCCGTAAGCTCTGTCTGAGAATGGCAAGCCACGTAACAACTAGAAATCTAACCTTTCTCAATCAACAAAACGCCAAAAAGGCGTATTTCAGTCGGCCTACAAACACAAAACTTGTTACATAGCAACACAGGGCTTCTTTGATGATACCAACAGCTGAGCACTTGGAAAAGGATCCAAGATAGTAACAATGGATTGCTCGCTGGCTTCAAGACAGAAAGCAGAGAGTCGGGGTAAAAGGTAGCTAATCACAGTGTCAGAAGGTGGGTTGTGGTGTTCCACAAGGATCAGTGCTGGGACCACTGTTGTTCACAATTTATATGAACGATTTAGACTTTGCAATCAAAAAAACAATTTCTAAACTTGCAGATGACATCAAATTAGGGGCATCGTCAATACTGAGCAAGACTGCAACAAATTACAGGAGAACATTAATAAACTTACAGAATGGGCATATAATTGGCAAATGAAGTCCAACGCAGATAAATGTGAGGGATTACATTTTAGTAGGAAAAATAGGGAGGTCACTTATTACTTGGAGGATGAGAGTCTAGGTGGGGTAGAGGAGCAAAGGGATCTCGGGGTACAAATACGCAAATCACTAAAAGTTGTGAGATAGGTTAGCAAGGCTATAAAAACGCAAACAAAGCACTAGGGTTCATTTATAGAGGTATAAAATTGAAAAGTAGGGAAGTTATGCTAAACTTGTATCGAACCTTGGTTAGACTACACTTAGAATACTGCGTACAGTTCTGGTCGGCATATGATAAAAAAAGGATATAGAGACATTGGAGAGGATGCAGAGAAGATTTACAAGAGTGATGCCAGAAATATGAGGATATGCATATCAGGAAAGGGTGAACATGGTGGGTCACATTTCTTTTGTACAAAGAAGGTTGAGGGATCAGCTAATGAAGGTCTTTAAAATGATGAAAGGTTTTGAAAGAGTGGAGACAGAGAGAATATTTCCACTTGTGGGGAAGAGCATAACTAGAGGCTATCAATACAAGATAACCACCAAGAAATCCAATAGGGAATTCAGAAGAAACTTCTTTACCGAAAGAATGATGAGAATGTAGAACTCGCTATCATAGGAAATGGTTGAAGCGAATAGTATAGATGCATTTAAGGAGAGGCTAGACAAGCATATGAGGTAGAAGGAAATAGAGGGTTATGCTGATAGATTTAGATGAGGTAGGATGGGAAGAGGCTCGAGTGGACCATAAACACTGGCATGGACTGGTTTGACCGAATGGTCTGTTTCTATGTCGTTTATCCTATGTAATCCTCTGTAAGATGGACTTTAAGACATAATCTAGGCTGACACTTCATGCAGTACTGGGAGAATGCTGCTGCAAGTGATGTCCTTCAAATGAGATGTTATAAAAACATAGAAACATAGAAAATAGGTGCAGGAGTAGACCATTCGGTCCTTCGAGCCTGCACGCCATTCAATAAGATCATGGCTGATCATTCTTTCAGTACCCCTTTCCTGCTTTCTCGCCATACCCCTTGATCCCCTTAACCATAAGGGCCATATCTAACTCCCTCTTGAATATATCCAGTGAACTGGCATCAACAACTCTCTGTGGCAGGGAATTCCACAGGTTAACAACTCTCTGAGTGAAGAGGTTTCTCCTCATCTCAGTCCTAAATGGCCTACCCCTTATCCTAAGACTATGTCCCCCGGTTCTGGACTTCCCTAAAATCGGGAACATGCTTCCTCCATCTATCCTGTGCATTCCGGCGGAATCTTATATGTTTCTATGAGATCCCCTCTCATCCTTCTAAACTCCAGTGAATAGAGGCCCAGTTGATCCAGTCTCTCCTCATCTGACAACCCAGCCATCCTTGGAATCAATCTGGTGAACCTTCGCTGCACTCCCTCAATAGCAAGAACGTCATTCCTCAGACTAGGAGACCAAAACTGAACACAATATTCCAGGTGAGGCCTCACTAAGGCCCTGTACAGCTGCATTAATATTCAAATCCCCTAGCTATGAAGGCCAACATACCATTTGCCTTCTTTACCGCCTGCTGTACCTGCGTGCCCACTTTCAGTGACTGATGATCCATGACACCCAGGTCTCGTTGCACCTCCACTTTTCCTAGTCTGCCGCCATTCAGATAATTATCTGCCTTCGTGTTTTTGCCCTCAAAATGAATAACCTCACATTTATTCACATTATACTGCATCTGCCATGCATTTGCCCACTCACCTAACCTGTCTAAGTCACCCTGCAGCCTCTTAGCTTCCTCCTCACAGCTCACACCGCCACCCAGTTTAGTGTCATCCGCAAACTTGGAGATATTACACTCTATTCCTTCATCCAAATCATTAATGTACATTGTAAATAGCTGGGGTCCCAGCACCGAGCCCTGCGGCACTCCACTAGTCACTGGCTACCATTCTGAAATGGACCCGTTTAACCCGACTCTCTGCTTCCTGTCTGCCAACCAGTTCCCTATCCACGTCAGTATATTACCCCCAATACCATGTGCTTTGATTTTGCACACCAATCTCTTGTGCGGGACCTTGTCAAAAGCCTTTTGAAAGTCCAAATACACCACATCCATTGGTTCTCCCTTGTCCACTCTGCTAGTTACATCTTCAAAAAATTACAGAAGATTTGTCAAGCATGATTTCCCTTTCATAAATCCATGCTGACTTGGTTCGATCCTGTCACTGCTTTCCAAATGCGCTTCTATTTCATCCTTAATAATTGATTCCAACATTTTCCCCCTACTGATGTTAGGCTAACCAGTCTATAATTACCCGTTTTCTCTCTTCCTCCTTTTTTAAAAAGTGGTGTTACATTAGCTACCCTCCAGTCCATAGGAATTGCTCCAGATTTGATAGACTGTTGGAAAATGATCACCAATACATCCACTATTTCTAGAGCCACTTCCTTAAGTACTCTGGGATGCAGACTATCAGGCTCCGGAGATTTATCGGCCTTCAATCCCATCAATTTCCTGAACACAATTTCCCGCCTAATAAGGATATCCTTCAGTTCCTCCTTCTCACTAGACCCACTGTCCCCTCGTACCTTCAGAAGGTTATTTGATTCTTCCTTCGTGAAGACAGAACCGAAGTATCGGTTCAATTGGTCTGCCATTTCTTTGTTCCCCATTATAAATTCAATTGAATCCGACTGCAAGGGACCTACGTTTGTCTTTACTAATCTTTTTCTCTTCACATATTTATAGAAGCTTTTGCAGTTAGTTTTTATATTCCCTGTAAGCTTCCTCTCATACTCTATTTTCCCCCTCCTAATTAAACCCTTTGTCCTCCTCTGTTGAATTCTAAATTTCTCCCAGTCCTCAGGTTTGTTGCTTTTTCTAACCAATTTTTATGCCTCTTCCTTGGCTTTAACACTATCCTTAATTTCCTTTGTTAGCCATGGTTGAGCCACCTTCCCAGTTTTATTTTTACTCCGGACAGGGATGAACAATTGCTGAAGTTCATCCATGTGATCTTTAAATGTTTGCCATTGCCTATCCACTGTCAACCCTTTGAGTATCCTTTGCCAGTCTATTCCAGCCAATTCACGCCTCAAACCATCGAAGTTACCTTTCCTTAAGTTCAGGACCCTAGTTTCCAAATTAACTTTGTCACTCTCCATCTTAATAAGGAATTCTATCATATTATGGTCACTTTTCCCCAAGGGGCCTCGCACAACAAGATTGCTAATTAAGATTGCTATAAACCAAGACTCTTTGTGGCTGTTCCCCTGGTTTAGCTGGACACATAAGATCCAATGTAAACAGGTCAAATAGAACAAAGATTTCTTCCAGTGTCATAGCTAACATGCCTCATTCTCCTTTGATTTTTCCCTCTCAGCCTCAACCAACATCATTGAAACTAAACAGATCAACTGGTCATTCATCTCATTCGCTTTCAGCTCCGATGGGATCTCATTTTCAGTTGCTATCGTTACATTGTTCATAATAATTTGTCAAATAGAAACTGCACAGAAAGCCCATCAGTGATATTTAATGGATTTTAATTACACCACAAAAAAACAATACTTAGATCTCTGTGGTGCATTTTAACTTCCTCTTTAGTACACGATACACAGAATTAGAGTTACTGACACAGCTGAACAATAATACATGGTGCGTCTGCTGAGAAACCGATTTTAACTTATTACATGTACCCTGCGAAGACTGCCAACACATCTCGATGTTTTTAAACGTAGATTCTTCTGCTAATGACGTGGAAAATTCTATTTTCCCTTCACACTCAAGTGATCTGATGCAATAAATAACAAGACACGGAGGCTCATCAAGGTTAAATGAGGAAGGGCTTGATTACCACAATTTATCTATTAGCTTGGTGAACAAAATATCCTGTAAGGAGATTTGTCTTATTAAGTAAAGATTACAAATTAAAGAGGTTAATACGAACGTTCCTGTCATCACTTTTTATACACGTTTTAACATGTAGAGATTAATTTTAAAAATTACAGATTCTACAAAATACGTCAGCTTTGGGATAAACCTCAGCCAAAAATGAAAAATCATTATTTTTTTTTCCGAATAAAATTTCTCCACTGACAGGTCAAAACCCAACAACTACTTGAATTTATATAGCGCCTTTTACAAAAACAAGGACAATGTACTCTGAAAATAATCATGATCGATTACTCCAGTACATTGTGTAGGACAGGTCAAGCTTTCAAAAAGACCCTCATTACTCCTCGGGTATCCATTTCAGCACAGTCATTTACAGTAAATATCACATTTAACATTCACCCCTTTTGAACTGCTGATCCATTAGGAAGTAACACAGGCACTGTTGAGTCATCGGCAATCAGAGCTTTGTAGATGATCCTTATTAAAAATATCCAGCATCAATAACAATTTAAAAAAACGATTTGCCTCATTTGATGTCCCCTCATCATCATCATAGGCAGTCCCTCGGAATCAAGGGAGACTTGCTTCCATTCTAAAAATGAGTTCTTAGCTGGCTGAACAGTCCAATATGAGAACCACAGTCCCTGTCACAGGTGGGACAGACAACCGTTGAGGGAAAGGGTGGTTGGGACTGGTTTGCTGCACGCTCTTTCCGCTGCCTGCGCTTGGTTTCTGCATGCTCTCGGCGACGAGAATTCGAAGTGCTCAGCGCCTCCCAGATGCACTTCCTCCACTTCGGGCGGTCTTTGGCCAGGGACTCCCAGGTGTCGGTGGGGATGTTGCACTTTATCAAGGAGGCTTTGAAACGTTTCCTCTGCCCACCTTTGGCTCGTTTGCCGTGAAGGAGTTCCGAGTAAAGCACTTGCTGTAGGAGTCTTGTGTCAGGCATGCTAACAATGTGGCCTGCCCAGCGGAGCTGTGGTCAGTGCTTCAATGCTTGGGTGTTGGCCTGGTCAAGGATGCTAATGTTGGTGCGTCTGTCCTCCCAGGCGATTTGCAGGATCTTGCGGAGACATCGTTGATGGTATTTCTCCAGCGATTTGAGGTGTCTACTCTATATGGTCCATATCTCTGAGCCATACAGGAGGGCGGGTATTACTACAGCCCTGTAGACCATGAGCTTGGTGGCAGATTTGAGGGGCTGATCTTGGAACACTCTTTTCCTCAGGCGGCCGAAGGCTGCACAGGCGCACTTGGAGGCTGTGTTGAATCTTGTCGTTAATGTCTGCCCTAATTGATAAGAGGCTCCCGAGTTATGGGAAATGGTCCACATTGTCCAGGGCCACACCATGGATCTTGATGACTGGGGGGCAGTGTTATGCGACGGGGACAGGTTGGTGGAGCACCTTTGTCTTACCGATGTTTAGTGTAAGGCCCATGCTTTCGGATACTTCAGTGAAGATGTAGTCTATGACTAGGAGTTCAGTCTCTGAATGTGCATAGAGGCAGGCGTCATCTGCTTACTGTAGCTCGACGACAGAGGTTGGGACAGTCTTGGATCTGGCCTGTAGACATCAAAGGTTGAACAAGTTCCCACTGGTTCTGTAGTTTAGTTCCACTCCAGCGGGGAGCTTGTTCAGTGTGAGGTGGAGCATGGCAGCGCGGAAGATTGGGAAGAGGGTTGACGTGATGACACAGCCCTGTTCGTCCCCGATCCAGACGTGGATTGGGTCTGTAATGGATCTGTTGGTAAGAATCACGGCTTGCATGTTGTCGTGGAGCAGATGGAGGATGGTGGCGAACTTATGGGGGCAATCGAAACGGAGGAGGACGTTCCATAGACCCTCGCGGTTGACAATATCAAAGACCTTTGTAAGATCAAAGAAGGCCATGTACAAGGGTTGTTGCTGTTCCCTGCATTTTTCCTGCAGTTGTCGCGTTGTAAAAATCATGTCCGTTTTACCCCATAGGGGACAAAATCCGCACTTTGACTCCGGGAAGAGCTCCTCAGCCACAGGGAGAAGACAGTTGAGGAGGACTCTAGCAATGATTTTCCCAGTGCCTGATAACAGGGAGAATCCTCTATAGTTGCCGCAGTCGGACTTGTCCCCTTTTTTAAAGATGGTCACGATCACTACATCTCTGAGATCTCCTGCCATGCTCTCCTCCTCCAGGTGAGAGAGATGATGTTATGCATTCGTGCCAACAGTGCCTCTCCACCATACTTCTGTGCCTCAGCAGGGATTCAATCTGCTCCCATAGCCTTGTTGTTTTTAAGCTGTCTTATGGCTTTTTCTACTTCGTGCAGGGCTGGAGTTTTATTGAGATGGTGGCAGGTAGCATGCTGCGGGATGGAGTCGAGGACACTCGAGTCAAAGGCAGAGTCTCGGTTGAGGAGACCTTCGAAGTGCTCCTTCCAGCAGGCCCTGACTGCCTCGGTATCCTTGATGAGTGTCTCCCCATTCTTGGCCAGCAGTGGGGTGGGGCCTTGGGTGTTTGGGCTGTAGGTGGCCTTGACTGCGGTAAAGAATCCTCGCACATCATGGCTGTCGGCCAGTTGCTGTACCTCCTCTGCTTTCTCCACTCACCATCTATTCTTTAGGTCCAGTTCTTTTTGTTAGACCTCGTCCTTAAGCCGTCTGTAATGCTGCCTTGCTGCTCCCGAATTGGGTTGTTGTTTTAGGCTCATAAATGCCCCGTGTTTGTGATCTATTAGTTCCTCGATCTCCTGGTCATTCTCATCAAACCAGTCCTGGTGTTTCCTGGTTGAGTGACCAAGCGTCTCTTGGCAGGCACTGGTTATGGAGGCCTGGATGGCAGACCAAACGCTTTGGGCATTCTGCGTCTCAGGGTCATCTAGGCAGGCCAGGTTAGCAGTGAGACGCTGACTCTCTTAGCTGGGGATTTGAGTGCCCAGGCATTGACTCCAATTTAATGTACTCTAATTAGATGTCCTATAGCAATAATGATTGGAAAACACATTTTCTCAGGTTACAACATAACAGCCAGTTTTACTGTTCAAGCTGGTTCATTGCAACAGATGCACTTTGAACTTTTCTGGAACTAACAATTATTTTTTCCCCCAGCAAAAACAAAAAACTGTACAACCATACAGTCATTATTTGGAAAGATAACCATCTCGAAATCTAACCTGTGTGAAATGATTAACGAGGAACTCAAGACAAATGACTATCCTCAGATCATCCAAATGCCAAAGGTCATTATCAGTGACGGATGACATTTCAGAAGCCACGAGTGATTTGTTTACAACGAGCCATTTGGTCAAAGACAAATAAAATCCTCAACTTTGAACTGATATCTTAAAACTCCCAATTACAAGATGTAACGCTATAAGGATGTGTGCAAAACTATGTTAACAATTTGCATCCACATTCAATTTTCAGCGTTTTCACTCTGCTCAGTTTCTCTCCCTAATGGGCATGGTTAAGAACTGGAATTCACTCTGAGGCATCATGGGTTATGGACTCAAATCAGGAGCATTACTATTGAAGTCGCAAAGCAGAGAGGCATTTTGCATCTCAGACGAGGGGAAATTTAAATCTCACTCACTTGGGTTCTGTTAATTGGCCCTCAACCACCACAGCCATCTTCCTTTGTGCTAGGTATGACTCCAACCAGTGGACAGTTTTCTCCCTGATTCCCATTGACTTCAATTACACTAGGGCTCCTTGATGCCGCACTCGGTCAAATGCTGAGTTGATGGCAAGGACTGTCACTCTCACCTCACCTCTGGAATTCAACTCTTTTGTCCATGTTTGGACCAAGGCTGTAATGAGGTCTGGAGCCGGGTGGTCTTGCTGGAACACAAACTCAGCATCGGTGAGCAGGTTATTGGTGAGTACGTGCCACTTGATCATACCAGCAATGACATCTTCCATAACGTTGCTGATGATTGAGAGTAGAGTGATGGAGAGGTAATCGGCCGGATTGGATTTATCCTGCTTTTTGTGGACAGGACATATCTGGGCAGTTTTCCACATTGTCAGGGAGAAGCCAAGTGCCCTGATCTTTCAAGCAGAGGGTGGGGAGTTTGTTAACGCCTACTACAGAGTAATGGTTTTTCATTATTCCAGTAATGTCCTTCAATATCCCCCCAATTATAAGGGGAGGGGGAAACTGGACCAGTGATGTGATTCATTAAAATGTACCCTTAATGTGGCATGCTGCCGAGATATTGGTTTTGGCCAGTGTTAGGGTTCAGAATGGTCAGCACGCTAGGGCAGCACGGCAGAAGCCGGAGGCATGAGACTTGACCAAAATTCAGTCTAAGGCCTCGAGAATATTTCCACCAAATGCCGAACACCAATCGGGCATCCGGAGGCAGCTCGCCAGGCCACGGATCACCAATCTGGACAGGCTGCCTCGCTGGTACTGTCTCGCAGTAGTGCCGTAAATCCAGGAGGAGCACCCCTGCTCCTCCGGGCATATAAAGGTAAGTAGTAAAAATAAAAAGTGCTTCCCTTTTTGGGGACAGCTTCGAGCGGTCCCTTTAAGTTTAGGGCACTGCGGTTAGGCCACAGAGGGAATTTTAAAAATGGACCGCCTCCGCTCAGTGCTGCTGAATCTCCAGAAGTTCTGAGACAAGCGTTAGGCCCACTCTTTAACCTATACAAGAGGCTTGACGCCTGCTTTAGGGGGCATACAGGGAAGCCTGATTATCGCCCAATTCTATGTGCGGTTAGACGTATTCCTTGGGGCAGGGCAGACAGCACTGGGAAATTGGTGCTTTTTGCACTCATTCTGCACCTGAACAAATGGTGCAGGAGAGGGTCCATTTTTGACCCCATTTTGTTAAAAACATATTACAGTTGCATATCATTTTATGAGCATCATGGATAAAAACCAATATCCAAGGCCAAAACCAATATCTACCTGAGCAAAATAAAAAGAACACCAGTAATTATTGGGCAGTGGCAAAGTTTAGAGGTGACTGTAAAACAGACAGAAACTTGGCATCGCGCTGTGAGCGACTGGGCTGTAGAAGAGTTCACCTTGATAACTCAATCAATGCTCATTATGCAGAACAACAAGCAGCAGGTTCACAAGCCATAAATAAGCTGGGCCTGCCATAAATGTCCTGGAAGTTCAGCATGGGTACTTTTTCATTATTAAACTTCCTGCACTTAGCGACCTGTGATTTGGAGGGGGGCTGATGAATTCATATGGTTGCCAACTCTGGTTGGATATTTTCCTGGAAGATTGATCACATGACACCCAATCAAGTGATACCCAATCAATCACGTGATGCCCAATCATCATGTGATACCCATTAATGTTACAACCAATCATGTGACACCCAATTAATCATGTGACACCCATTCATGTGACACCCAATCAAATGAGTACTGTGACTTTGCATTTTCGTCGTGGGGCAACCAGCACAGAATGAGTGGCTGCTCGGCTGAAACCGAACATCGGTGCTGCCTCAACCACGTGGGATATAGCCAGGATGATGCTGGATGGGAATTGAGGGTCCAGGTCACAAAGGCATGCAGGCTCGAATCGTGCGTGCTAAAGTACTTTTCTTCTGGGAGCGAGGCTCGAGTGGTGGCTGCTGCAGGTGACCTAGTTCAGTGACACCATCCTCTGTGAAGCATTGAAACATAGAAACATAGAAAATAGGTGCAGGAGCCTGCACCACCATTCAATAAGATCATGGCTGATCATTCCCTCAGTATACCTTTCCTGCTTTCTCTCCATACTCCTTGATCCCTTAGCCGTAAGGGCCATATATAACTCCCTCTTGAATAGATCCAATGAACTGGCATCAACAACAGTCTGCAGCAGGGAATTCCACAGGTTAACAACTCTCTGAGTGAAGACTTTTCTCCTCATCTCAGTCCTTAATGGCCTACACCTTATACTAAGACTGTGTCCCTTGGTTCTGGACTTCCCCAGCATCTGGAACATTCTACCCGCATCTAACCTGTCCAGTCCCGTCAGAATCTTATATGTTTCTTGAGATCCCCTCTCATCCTTCTAAACTCCAGGGAATACAGGCCGAGTTGATCCAGTCTCTCCTCATATGTCAGTCCTGCCATCCCGGGAATCAGTCTGCTGAATCTTTGCTGCACTCTCTCAATAGCAAGAACGTCCTTCCTCAGGTTAGGAGACCAAAACTGAACACAATGGCCCCAAGTTTCCACGTGATTTGCTCCTGATTTTTAGAGTATCTTAGAAATCGGAATTCTCGTCATTTAGTTTGCTCCAGTTCTAGTCAGTTAGAACAGTTTCACTTTGGAACAGAATTTTTTTTTCAAAAGGGGGCGTGTCTGGCCACTTACGCCTGTTTTCAAAGTTTCGTCAGTGAAAACTGACTCCAAACTAACTTAGAATGGAGTAAGTGAAGATTTTTGTACGCTCGAAAAAACCTTGTCTACACTTTAGAAAATCAGGCGTAGGTTACAAATCAGACGTAGGGAATGGTGGGGGGGGTGTTTAAAGGGAAGTTTACAAACATTAAACACTTCAGTTTTACAAATAAAGAGCCATCATCAATAATAAATGATAAATACATCAATAAATCAAACAAAAAATCAATCAAAAAAAATTAATAAGAAATACATTTTTTTTAAAATCAATAAATAAAACATTTTCTACTTACCGACTGCAGCACCGGGAGCCCTCCAACAGCGTGCTGGGATGCCCCCCCCCCCCCCCCAGTGTGTCTCTGTCAGTGTCTCTATCTCTCTGTCTGTCTGTGTGTGTCTCTCATTCTCTGTCTGTCAGTGTCTGTGTTTCTGACAGCGAGGGGAGGGGGAGGAGGGGGGTAGAGGGAGAGAGGGGGGAGCAGAGGGAGGGAAGGGGAAGAAGGGGGAGGGGGGAGAAGGGGGAAGGATGGGGGAGAAGGGGGAGGGGTGGGAGAGAAGGGGGAGGGATGGGGGAGAAGGGGGAGGGATGGGGGAGAAGGGGATAAAGGGGAGAAGGGGAAGGAAGGAGATGGGGGAAAGGAGATGGGGGGAGAAGGAGATTGGGGGGGAGAAGGAGATTGGGGGGGGGAGAAGGAGATTGGGGGGGGAGAAGGAGATTGGGGGGGGAGTAGGAGATTGGGGGGGGAAGGAGATTGCGGGGGGGGAAGGAGATTGGGGGGGAAGGAGATTGGGGGGGGGAAAGGAGATTGGGGGGGAGAAGGAGATTGGGGGGGAGGAGGAGATTGGGGGGGGAAGGAGATTGCGGGGGGGGAAGGAGATTGGGGGGGAAGGAGATTGGGGGGGGGAAAGGAGATTGGGGGGTGGGGGGGAAGGAGAAGGGGGAGGGAGGCTGAACGGGCCAGGCCCGAGACTTCGGGCAGCGCCCGTCCCCAGCACCAGATTTACAGGTAGGTGGCGTTGGGTCGAGTCGGGGGGGTGGTGGAAGGGAGCGAGAGGGAGGTCAGGTCGGGGGGAGGGAGGTCAGGTCGGATCCAGTCCGGGGGTGGGGGGGGAGGGCAGTGGGGGAGCGGGAGTCGGGTCCGGAGGCGGAGGCAGGAGGAGGGGGGGGGAGCGGGTGTCGGGTCCGGTCCAGGGGCGCAGGGGGGGGGAAGCGGGTGTCGGGTCCAGTCCAGGGGTGCAGAGGGGGGGAAGCGGGTGTCGGGTCCAGTCCGGGGGCGGGGCGCGTTTGTTGGGTCCGGTCTGGGGGTGGGGCGGGGGGGGGAAGCGGGTGTCGGGTCCAGTCCGGGGGCGGGGCGCGTTTGTTGGGTCCGGTCTGGGGGTGGGGCGGGGGGGGGGAGCGGGTGTCGGGTCCGATCCGGAGGCGGTGGGTGGAGCGGGTGTCGGGTCCAGTCCAGGGGCGGGGGGCGGTGGGAGCGGGTGTCGGGTCCGGTCCGGGGGTGGGGGGGGGGGGAGGGGGGAGCGGGAGTCGGTGTTGGGTCTGGTCCGGAGGCGGGAAGCGGGAGTCGAGTCGGATCGGGAGGAAGCAGGAGCTGGCCGTGGGAGGAGCCTTATGCATGCAGACCCAGTGAGGCCATTCGGCCAGGGCTAGGGGCTGCGTGCTTCGGGCCCCTCCCACACAGTTTCGGGCGCCTGGAGCTACTGCACTTGAGTGCCCACTGTAGCGCGCATGTGCAGAGGTCCCCGGCACTGTTTTCAGCGCAGGGATCTGGCTCCACCCCCTACAGCTCCTGCTGTGCTGCGCCGAGGGCCAGAGGACTTGCAGGGAGGTGGAGAATCTGGAGGATTTTTTTAGGCGCACTTTGTGGCGTGAAAAACGGGCGTCCAGGTCGGGACTGTGTCGTTCTAGGCGCGGCTTGAAACTTGGGCCCAATATTCCAGGTGAGACCTCATCAAGGCCCTGTACAACTGCAGTAAGACATCCCTGCTCCTATACTCAAATCCCCTAGCTATGAAAGCTAACATACCATTTGCCTTCTTCACTGCCTACTGTACCATTATGCCAACTTTCAATGACTGATGTACCATTGCACTTCCCCTTTTCCTAATCTGCCGCAATACAGAAAATATTCTATCTTCGTGTTTTTGCCCCAAAAGTAGACAACCTCACATTTATCCACATTATACTGCATCGGCCATGTATTTGCCCACTCACCTAACCTGTCCAAGTCACCCTGCAGCCTCCTAGCATCCCCCTCAGAGCTCACACCGCCACTCAGTTTAGTGTCATCTGCAAACTTAGAGATATTACACTCAATTTCTTCATCCAAATCATTGGTGTATATTGTAAATAGCTGGAATCCCAGCACTGAGACCGCGGCACTCCAGTAGTCACTGCCTGCCATTCTGAAAAGGACCCGTTTATCCCGACTCTGTGCTTCTGTCTGCCAACCAATTCTCTATCCACCTCAGTATATTACCCCCAATACCATGTGCTTTAATTTTGCACACCAATCTCTTGTGTGGGACCTTGTCAAAAGCCTTTTGAAAGTCCAAATAATCACATCCACTGGTTCTCCCTTGTCCACTCCACTCATTACATCCTCAAAAAATTCCAGAAGATTTGTCAAGCATGATTTCCCTTTCATAAATCCATGCTGACTTGGACTGATCCTGTCACTGCTTTCCAAATGCGCTGCTATTTCATCCTTAATAATTGATTCCAACATTTTCCCCACTACTGATGTCAGGCTAAATGCTCTATAATTACCTGCTTTCTCTCTCCCTCCTTTTTTAAAAAGTGGTGTTACATTAGCTACCGTCCAGTCCACAGGAACTGATCCAGAGTGAATAGACTGTTGGAAAATGATCACCAATGCATCCACTATTTCTCGTGCTACTTCCTTAAGTCTGGGATGCAAACTATCAGGCGTCGGAGATTTTTCGGCCTTCAATCCCATCAATTTTCCTAACACAACTTCCCACCTAATAAGGATATCCTTCAGTTCCTCCTTCTCTCTAGACCCTCAGTCCCCTAGTACCTCCGGAAGGTTATTTGTGTCTTCCTTCATGAAGACAGATCCTAAGTATTTGTTCAATTGGTCTTCTATTTCTTTGTTCCCCTTTATAAATTCACCTGAATCTGACTGCAAGGGACCTACGTTTGTCTTCATTAATCTTTTTCTCTTCACATATCTATCGAAGCTTTTGCAGTCAGTTTTTATGTTCCCAGCAAACTTCTTCTCGTACTCTATTTTCCTCCACTTAATTAAACCTTTTATCCTCCTCTGCTGAATTCTAAATTTCTTCCAGTCCTCAGGTTTGTTGCTTTTTCTGGTCAATTTATATGCCTCTTCCTTGGATTTAACACGATCCTTACTTTCCCTTGTTAGCCACGGTTGAGCCACCTTCCCCGTTTTATTTTTACTCCGGACAGGGATGTACAATTGCTGAAGTTCATCCATGTGATCCTTAAATGTTTGCCATTGCCTATCCACTATCAACTCTTTAAGTATAATTTGCCAGTCTATTCGAGCAAATTCACACCTCAAACCATCGAAGTTACCTTTCCTTAAGTTCAGGACTCAAGTTTCTGAATTAACTGTGTCACTCTCCATCTTAATAAAGAATTCTACCATCTTATGGTCACTCTTCCCCAAGGGGCCTCGCACAACAAGATTGCTAATTAGTGCTTTCTCATTACACATCACCCAGTCTAGGATGGCCAGCTCCCTAGTTGGTTCCTCGACATATTGGTCTAGAAAACCATCCCGAATACACTCCAGGAAATCCTCCTCCACCGCATTGCTACCAGTTTGGTTAGCCCAATCAATATATAGATTAAAGTCACCTACGATAACTGCTGTACCTTTATTGCATGCATCCCTAATTTCTTGTTTGATGCTGTCCCCAACCTTACAATTACTGTTTGGTGGTCTGTACACAACTTCCACTAGCGTTTTCTGCCCTTTGGTATTCCGTAGCTCCACCCATACCGATTCCACATCATCCAAGCTAATGTCCTTCCTTACTAATGCATTAATTTCCTCTTTAACCAGCAATGCCACCCCACCTCTTTTCCTTTCTGTCTATCCTTCCTAAATGTTGAATACTCCTGGATGTTGAGTTCCCAGCCTTGGTCACCCTGGAGCCATGTCTCCGTGATGCCAATTACATCATATCCATTAACTGCTATCTGCGCAGTTAATTGTCCAACTTATTCCGAATACTCCTCGCATTGAGGCACAGAGCCTTCAGGCTTGTCTTTCTAACACACTTTGCCCCTTTAGAATTTTGCCGTAATGTGGCCCTTTTTGCTTTTTGCATTAGGTTTCTCTGTCCTACACTTTTACTCTTCTCCTTTCTATCTTTTGCTTCTGCCCCCATTCTCCTTCCCTCGATCTCCCTGCACAGGTTCCCACGCCCATGCCATATTAGTTTAACTCCTCCCCAACAGCACTAGCAAATACTCCCCCTCGGACATTGGTTCCGGTCTTGCCCAGGTGCAGCCCGTCCGGTTTGTATTGGTGCCACCTCCTTCAGAACCAGTTCCAATGTCCCAGGAATTTGAATCCCTCTCCTCTGCACCACTCCTCAAGCAAAGGTGATTCATACATTGCTCCTCAGTGACTGTCCTGTAGGGGAAGTGCTCTCTGTTACCCGCTATCGGTATGGTCTCCTCTGCAGTGCCCTCCTCCGCCCTCTTGTCACAGCCCCTTCTGCTCTCTGCTGCCTTCCTTGCTGCTCCCCCTTGTCCTCCAGCCCTGATGGCAGAGCTACCAGACCACCAACGACTGCAGTCCAACTGTTTAGAATTCAGTCAAAAACAGTGTAGCACCAGCAAGATCTTCTCAGCAGACAAACCTAAATTTCTATCATTAGAAAGCAGTCCAAAAAATGCACAGAAGTTAAGCACCAACCTGAAATGATAAACCAGAAACTAACTTATAAGTACTGCAGGAACCCTTTAAATAGTGTTGGTGATGGGTCCCACCTGTTGCTTAGAGTCACAAGGTGCTGGGCCTGGAAACGTCAGGCACTGGGGAATACCAACATTGGAAAGCATCTGCCAACAAGAATAGGACTATGATTTAAATAAGTTATTCATTGCTTAAAATAGTTCTGGCCTGCACTCTGGACATCGATGGAGAAGTCCGATCCAATACGGCGGGTAGCGGACCAGCACAAAATGGGCATGCGCTTCCAGCCCACGATACTATGCTTATGCGTCAGATTAGTGTCTGAAAAACAGGGAAAACTCTCTACTGGCTGGAGTCATACCTAGCTCAAAGGAAGATGGTTGGGGTGGTTGAAGGTCAATCATCACAGCTCAGGACATCACTGCAGGAGTTCCTCAGGGCTGTGTCCTAGTCCCAACCATCTTCAGCTGTTTCATCAATGACCTTCCCTCCATTCCTATCTGGCGTAAAAATAAAAAAGGGAAGGTGGCTCAACCGTGGCTATCTAGGGAAATCAGGGATAGTATTAAAGCCAAGGAAGTGGCATACAAATTGGCCAGAAATAGCAGCGAACCCGGGGACTGGGAGAAATTTAGAACTCAGCAGAGGAGGACAAAGGGTTTGATTAGAGCAGGGAAAATGAAATACGAGAAGAAGCTTGCAGGGAACATTAAGGCGGATTGCAAAAGTTTCTATAGGTATGTAAAGAGAAAAAGGTTAGTAAAGACAAACGTAGATCCCCTGCAGTCAGAATCAGGGGAAGTCATAACGGGGAACAAAGAAATGGCAGACCAATTGAACAAGTACTTTGGTTCGGTATTCACTAAGGAGGACACAAAAAACCTTCCGGATATAAAAGGGGTCAGAGGGTCTAGTAAGGAGGAGGAACTGAGGGAAATCTTTATTAGTTGGGAAATTGTGTTGGGGAAATTGATGGGATTGAAGGCCGATAAATCCCCAGGGCCTGATGGACTGCATCCCAGAGTACTTAAGGAAGTGGCCTTGGAAATAGCGGATGCATTGACAGTCATTTTCAAACATTCCATTGACTCTGGATCAGTTCCTATCGAGTGGAGGGTAGCAAATGTAACCCCACTTTTTAAAAAAGGAGGGAGAGAGAAAACAGGGAATTATAGACCGGTCAGCCTGACCTCAGTAGTGGGTAAAATGATGGAATCAATTATTAAGGATGTCATAGCAGCGCATTTGGAAAATGGTGACATGATAGGTCCAAGTCAGCATGGATTTGTGAAAGGGAAATCATGCTTGACAAATCTTCTGGAATTTTTTGAGGATGTTTCCAGTAAAGTGGACAAAGGAGAACCAGTTGATGTGGTAAATTTGGACTTTCAGAAGGCTTTCGACAAGGTCCCACACAAGAGATTAATGTGCAAAGTTAAAGCACATGGGATTGGGGGTAGTGTGCTGACATGGATTGAGAACTGGTTGTCAGACAGGAAGCAAAGAGTAGGAGTAAATGGGTACTTTTCAGAATGGCAGGCAGTGACTAGTGGGGTACCGCAAGATTCTGTGCTGGGGCCCCAGCTGTTTACATTGTACATTAATGATTTAGACAAGGGGATTAAATGTAGTATCTCCAAATTTGCGGATGACACTAAGTTGGGTGGCAGTGTGAGCTGCGAGGAGGATGCTATGAGGCTGCAGAGTGACTTGGATAGATTAGGTGAGTGGGCAAATGAATGGCAGATGAAGTATAATGTGGATAAATGTGAGGTTATCCACTTTGGTGGTAAAAACAGAGAGACAGACTATTATCTGAATGGTGACAGATTAGGAAAAGGGAAGGTGCAACGAGACCTGGGTGTCATGGTACATCAGTCATTGAAGGTTGGCATGCAGGTACAGCAGGCGGTTAAGAAAGCAAATGGCATGTTGGCCTTCATAGCGAGGGGATTTGAGTACAGGGGCAGGGAGGTGTTGCTACAGTTGTACAGGGCCTTGGTGAGGCCACACCTGGAGTATTGTGTACAGTTTTGGTCTCTAACTTGAGGAAGGACATTCTTGCTATTGAGGGAGTGCAGCGAAGATTCACCAGACTGATTCCCGGGATGGTGGGACTGACCTATCAAGAAAGACTGGATCAACTGGGCTTGTATTCACTGGAGTTCAGAAGAATGAGAGGGGACCTCATAGAAACGTTTAAAATTCTGACGGGTTTAGACAGGTTAGATGCAGGAAGAATGTTCCCAATGTTGGGGAAGTCCAGAACCAGGGGTCACAGTCTAAGGATAAGGGGTAAGCCATTTAGGACCGAGATGAGGAGAAACTTCTTCACCCAGAGAGTGGTGAACCTGTGGAATTCTCTACCACAGAAAGTAGTTGAGGCCAATTCACTAAATATATTCAAAAGGGAGTTAGATGAAGTCCCTTACTACTCGGGGGATCAAGGGGTATGGCGAGAAAGCAGGAAGGGGGTACTGAAGTTTCATGTTCAGCCATGAACTCATTGAATGGCGCTGCAGGCTAGAAGGGCTGAATGCCCTGCTCCTGCACCTATTTTCTATGTTTCTATGTTTCTATAAGGTGAGAAGTGAGGATGTTCACTGATGACTGCACAGTGTTCAGTGCCACTCGCAACTCCTCAGATAATGAAGCAGTCTATGCCCGCATGCAGCAAGACCTGGATGACATTCAGCCTTGGGCTGATAAGTTGCAAGTAACATTCACGCCACACAAGTGCCAAACAATGACTAAGTCCAACGAGCAAGAGTCTACCCACTTCCCCTTGATATTCAACAGCATTACCATCACCGAATTGTCCACCATCAATATCCTTGTGGTCACCATTGACCAGAACCTTAACTGGAACAGCCACATAAATACAGTGGCTACAAGAGCTGGTCAGAGGCTGGGTATTCTGCGGCTAGTGTCTCATCTCTTAACTCGCCAAAGTCTTTCCACCATCTACAAGGCACAAGTCAGGAGTGTGATGGAACACTCTCCACTTGCCTGGATGAGTGCAGCTCCAACAACACTCAAGATGCTTGACATCATTCAGGACAAAGCAGCCCCCTTAATTGGCACCTCATCCACTACATTAAACATTCACTCCCTCCACCACCAGCGCACCGTGGCTGCAGTGTGTACCATCTACAAGATGTATTGCAGCAACTCGCCACAGCTTCTTTGGCAGCAACTCCCAAATCCATGACCTCTACCACCTAGAAGGACAAGGGCAGCAGGCGCATGGGAGCACCACCACATCCAATTTCCCCTCCAGGTTACACACCATCTTGACTTGGAAGCATATCACCATTCCTTCATCGTCGCTGGGTCAAAATCCTGTAACTCCCTCCCTAAAAGCACTGTGGGAGTATCTTCACTACACGTACTGTAGCGGTTCACCACCAGCTTCTCAAGGGCCATTAGGGATGGGCAATAAATGTCGGCCTTGCCTCTAGACTGGTTACAAGCAATGCACCAAAATGTTTATCATCCAGGCACTCGGGACATCGCAACCACCTCTTGATTCTCTCTTTCATGAAAATTCTGAGTCCTCCAGCTCTCCGCAGAGGCTCCTCCTCCACCACTATCACCGTTACCTCAGCAAGCTGCAATCCTAGGGTCAGAACGTTGCCCACAGAACCCAGGGACTGCATCACTGAACGGCTGAAAGGAAAGACAGCAAACTGCACATGCAAGGATCGTTTCACTCGGGTTGCCAACAGCAACACCCGGGAGAGCAATCACCGACTCTGGGAGACTCGCAGGCCATCCGGGAGGGTTGTCGAACCCCAGGAACCCTGGCATGTCGGGGAAACAAGGAGAGAAACGAAAGGTCAAGAGTGAGATGCAAAAGTGCTAAAGGCATTGTCTGGTTATAATACAAGAAAATAAACAATATAAATCGGGTATATTAAGAGCACTGCTTCAGATAGTAATCCCAGGTGAGGTAGTGGGGCAAAAAAAAAAAAACAGAATAACTTAAGAAACAGATGGATGTGGTCACAGGGGAAATTGTTCCTTTCAGGATGGATGAGCTAGCATGGGACAAATAGCCTTCCTCATTCGTATTTATACTGCGATCCTGTAAATATCATAAAACGAATCAAGTGTGGCTGATCCAGTGACAACGTGGTAACCTACATGTCTCTAGCAATTCCGATGGGTGATTATTATTAAAGTAAATATATGAATGGCTGAATTAAGGGGAGCTGGATGTTTTAAAATCCAATCTCCATTTCTGGCCTACTGCCAGTGACGAGCCTGCCCCACAGCAGCACTCCCTAAAGGGCTTCATGAGCATGAAGTCTTCTCTTAGCTTTCAGTTTTAATTAATGATTGTTTTTCTGAAATTTTATTTTGCTTACGAAATGATTTCAGTCTTACTTCACAGAAAGTTTTTGCTGGAGAAATGTATTTTATTATCGCTATAGATTATCACTCCAGAGAGATTTCAGCTGTCTTCTTTGATGTCGAAGGATATAGGGAGGGATGTTTTCCATCCCATTGCCGGTGTCAACCATAGCTCGGCGGATAACACTCTTGCCTCTGAGTCAGAAGGTTGTGGGTTCGAAGTCCCACTCTGGAGTTTTGAGCATCACAATCTAGGCTGACACTCCAGTACAGTGCTGAGGGAGCGCTGCACTGCCGGAGGTGCCGTATTTCTGATGAAACGTTAAACCAAGGCTATGCCTGTTCTCTCAACTGGACATAAAAGACCCATGGCACTATTTCGAAGAAGAGCAGGGGCTATCCCCAGTGTCCGGGTAATATTTATCCCTCAATCAAAAACAGATTATCACATTTTGGGAGCTTGCAGTGCGCAAATTGGCTGCTGTGTTTCCTACATTACAACAGTGACTACACTTTAAAAGTGCTTCATTGGCTGTAAAGCACTGTGGGATGCCCTGAGGTCATGAAAGACTCTGTATCACTACAATCTTTCTTTCTTCTTCCTTTCCAATGAAGTGCAGTGATTCTCAAAGGCGAATGGTGGAGCAATCAAAAACCACCAGATAACGACGGCTCAATGAAGGAACCCTACAGTGCACCCTGCAGTCAGTCAGTCTCCAAGGTCAAGCAAAGCTACTCTGTTTGTCCCACTCATCGACACCATGTACTCTGCACTGTGCGTGTTGTACACCAGGAATGCGATGCAAAAATGTATTTAGGAACAATTCCAAGCTCTACTTCTCTTAACGGTACATCTTTTATGAAATGAATGCAGAAAATGCTGGAATTGCACATAGGGTACAAGCAGCTGCTGAATGAGAGACGGCAGGTTCATGTTTCATCTAACAAATGTGTCCCACCAAAGTGTCACCCTTGGCTTATTGGTACCACTCTCATATCTGAGTGAGAGCTTGTGGGTCCAAGCCTCACTCCAGGATTTAAGCACCTAATCAAGGCTGTCGCTTCATTGCAATGCTAAGAAGTGCTGTATTATTGGACGAGACATTAATCCAATGCCCTCTCTCCAAAAGACCTCTCAGTGCTATTTAAACAAGAGCAAGGGCATTCTCCTGGTGTACTGGGTAACATCTATTTCCAATCGCCATTGTCTGGTCATTTATGTCATTGGTGTTTGTTGTGTGCAAATTAACTGCTGTATTTTCCTGCATTACAACAGTGACTACATGTCAAAAAGTAATTTATTTGGTGTGAAGGATTTATTGAGATGTCCTGAGGTCATGAAAGGTGCTTATATAAATGCGTCCTTTCTTTCATCCATTTTAATGAAGGGTCTCCGCCTATCCTTTCCATTTTTAGATTCAAGGACATGCTACATATTTCCACCATTTTTTGTTTTACCAATAGTATCAACCTCAGCCTAAATCACATTGTCTCATGCAAGATGTACTGCCAAACTTGCTTAGTGATACACAGCACAGAATGTGATTAGGATCTCAAAGAATGCTGATGTATATATAATCTTTTAAGCATGTATGATATAGGCCTCAACTTAATTATTATCGATTTTACTAAAAAGAGCTATAATTTAAGTTCATCTTCTTTCTAATCAATTCACAGGTCATAGTGTCCCTTTTCCCTTTACAGCCCCTGGAGATATGCAACTCCAATAAATGTCTACTAATTTCCAATTGCCTCTTCGAGCCCCAGTTCTTTCTAACTTAAAATCGATCGAAATTATCATATTAATGACCAACTTCTTGCCATATAAACAATGCCAACTTCAACTTAAATCACTGTTGATTTCCCTCTCTCAGAACTTCTCTAGATCTTAGTTTTTCTGGAGATTCCTATCACCTTTGAAGGTCTAGTTTACATTGTTATTTATGGAAAAAAGCAATGCCAGGACTGTTTCAGCAATCAATGGGAATGTAATGTAGAATACTGAAGCCAGTTGTTAAAGAATAGGCAATTAAGAAATCCGGATATGTGACTTTTTGAATTAAGGAATGCTGAACAGCAGTTCATGGATTTTTTTTTAAAATCCACTTGCTTTATTTTTTTATATTAGAAAATGATTTCAATCTTCCAATTCGAAAAAAAGGCTTTTGTTCATAAACGATTCTTGCAAAATAAATATTATGGTTCTGAGAATGCATGGTGCTCCTCATTCCATTTAAAATACATGTGATGGATGACCACAAAATATTACATTATCTTAAAAGATACCTAACTGCATAGGCCATACTTTTATTGGGAGGTTGCTGAATATTTTGTATTCAATAAGGATTTTCCACAACAGAAAAGTTCATTAGGCTCAAAATCTATTCACTTTCTCGGCATACTCATCATAACATGCCAATGTTTCAGCTGTGGCTCAGTGGTTGCACTCTCACCTCTGGGTCAGATGGTCTGGGTTCACGACCCACTTTAAGCACAAAATCTACGTGGATGCAAAAGGTTACATGGCACTATTTATTTCAAAGAAGAGCAGGGGAGTTATCACCGGTGTCTTGGCCAATATTTATCCCTCAAAAACAGATTATCTGGTCATTATCACATTGCAGTTTGTCAGGCCTTGCTGTAAAGCACTTTAGAATAGAATAGTTCTGTCGCCATATTATAGGAAGGACGTGATTGAACTAGAGAGGGTGCACAGGAGATTTACTAGGATGCTGCCTGGAATGGAGGATCTTAGCTATGAGGACAGATTGGATAGGCTGGGTTTATTCTCATTGGAACAGAGGAGGTTGAGAGGAGACCTCATTGAGGTGTACAAAATTTTGAGGGGCCTGGATATAGTTGATAACACGGGCCTATTTCCCTTGGTGGAGGGGTCAATTATGAGGGGGCATAGTTTTAAGGTGGTTGGTGGAAGATTCAGAGGGGATTTGAGGGGAGGCTTCTTCACGCAGAGGATTGTCTGGAACACACTGCCTGGAAGGGTGGTGGATGCAGAAACCCTCACCATATTTAAAAGGTACTTGGATGGACACTTGAAGTGCTGTAACCTACAGGGTTACGGACCTAGAGCTGCTAAGTGGGATTAGATTGGATAACCTCTTGTTGGCTGGTGCAGATACGGTGGTAAGTACTGCAGGGAATCAAATATGGCCAGGGTGATCTCCTGGACTAGTTTCAATCACTTGGATTGTTCGGAGAGGAGTTTTCCCAGATATTATTTTTTCCCCAATTGGCCTGGGTTTTTATCTCTCCCAGGAAATCACATGGCTCCGGTTGGGGTGAAATGTAGAATGTTTCGGTGCAAGGGGTGTCGCAGTTGTGTGGGACAATTGATTGGGCTGGATGCTCTTTACCTTTCCGCCATTGTTCACTGTTCATAGGTTTATATGTAGCCTTTAGGGCTGCTGACTGAGGGCCATGTGGCTCTTTGTTGGACGGCGTGGACACGATGGGACGAAATGGCCTCCTACTGCGCTATGGATTTCTAATATCCTAAGGTCATGAAAGGCGCCATATGAAAGCAAGTCCTTCTTTCTTCAATCCTTTCTCTCTTCAGAAGCTAATCTAATTGACAACTGAACCAATTATACTTGTGCTTTCCCAATAACAACTTCTAGTTATGACAGTGTGACAGATCTGCTGCCAGCGATTCTTTAAGGGACACACATAACTTTTAGGTAAGTTCAGATTTTTGTTTTTGTACTGATCTCTTTATTGGAGTCGTGACTTGGTATAATACATTTAAAAAGTTGCTAAAGTGTGCAGGGAGTGCTGCTGGACGTTTGCAAGGCTTTGTTTCCAAAGAAAAAGCCTCTGAGAACACCACCTGCTCACAGTCCGGGGGGCTCTAGTTGCAGTCCCCCTTGTGCTGAAGTGTGACGTAGAGATGGAACAGAGGCAACAAAGGGGACAAGCTGCTCACAGAGAGATGAGGAAGAGGAAGAAGTAAAAGTGGAACAGGAGAGAGAAGAGGAGGAAGACAAGGTAAAAACAGAAGAGAAAAAAGCAATAGGAAGGAGGCAACCCAGACAGCCCCTTTCTGGCTGGGATATCCAGGATCAAATCATCTGCCTGCGGTACCAGTGAACAGAACACCAGTTCCCCTTTGAACCTTTGTTCCACACCTTACCTTCCCTCTTTTACTGACCATCACAGCATCCCCTTTGCCACAATGCTGAAATAAACACCATCACAGAGCAAACTTTCCAATTCAACTTTATCCTTTTATGCATGTGATATTACATCAAAAAAACAACTAACGAACCTTGTGCATTACCTTAGTGAGTGCCTTGCCTATCCTAGTGCTCTTACATAGTGCTGCCCCAGTGGCTGCTGCATGGCTGGTGGAAAGTTGCTGAATTTCAATTGGGGAAACTGCAGATGGCCTTACAGGATGACTTCGAGGAGCTGGTGGCTGGGAGTATGAAATCGAGTGATGGTGTTGTTTCTTCTTCATTCTCCTTTCCCTCTTCTTGGTCAGCCATTGGCTGAGCAGGCTGGATTTCTTGGGTGTGTGAAATGAGGAAGGCACAAGCGTAGGGGTGAGGTGAGGGCGGGTATAGCAAGAGGTGCATGCTTACACCATGTGCAACTTGTAAATCAAAAGAGATGAGGGGGATGTGGAATGTGAGAACGAGGATAACATATGAGGATGGACCAGCATCTTGTATTCTTTCAGCCGCGCTGCTGGCCAAGGCCTCAGTCATGCCTCTGCCAAGAATGGCCTGCATCAACTCCTGCAAGGGGGTGATGTGAAGCTAGGAATGTGAGGTCTGCCTCGTATTTGGTAGAGATTGTTGGTAGGTGCGTGATGGGGGGAGGGGGTGATGCATTGAGCAGTGTGTGAGGCTAATGGTGCCATGGGTAGGAGATGGCTTTTGATGATGCATTCACTGACTTTGACCACTCGTCTGAGGTCATGAAACTTCTTTGGACACTGGAGCCAGGTCCTGGGGCCAACACTGCTGGCAGTGACCACCTCAGCGATCTGGTCCCACATTCTTTTTTCTGTAGGGCTTCCTGGTGGGTAGAGACCCTCTCTTCCAGTGTTGACCCCCTGCACAAAGCTTGAGGCTGCATCCGAGACCCTGGGTGCCCATTCCCTGACCTGTTGAGCCATGTGTGTTAGCGCTGAAGCACTTTTAGCATTTTTGATCAGCAGAAGGCAGCTCACCTTTAGGAGGTGCTGACTGTCTTTAAGAGGAGCAGGCTCGCTTTAACTAAAGGTAGCCTCGCTCGAGCAATATGATCTTCGGCCCCCTGCTGAGCACAAAGCCTGTTAGCAACGTATTCAGCGCTAGGCTGTGCGCTGCAATCATGATAATTAGCAGGCTGAATGGCGTTGACCTCTGCCTGCGCTATTTGAACAGATGCTGGTATATCTCGCATTGCGGTGCCCGCGCCAATTTTTTTGCGGTATTGCATTTCTAGGCCATTGTGTTAATGTTGTGAACATGCTGCAAAATCAGGACACATTTTAGTGTTTTAAAATCCTCAGCAAAGTTTCCAACAGGAACTCACTTCCAGGGCAGTGCAACAGTCCTTGGCATCCCTGGATGGTGGGATCAGCATGTCTCATTTTATTGTATATCATTAGTCCCAAGTTAATTCAATTCAAACAACTGCTGTTGTACATCCCTGGTTTGCATGGCAACTTGTAGAATATATACAGAGGATGCTATTTGGGGAATTGATGGAACACCAATTATATTGGAATTGTGCAATGTAATAATTCAAAAGCAACAATGTCACGAGGGAGTTACACAGTCTGTCACATAATTTGTTATCAATTCAATTTCAGCACTGTTTATATCGCAACAATAGGTTTCATCTTGTTTGAAAATGAATGTCAACTATTTTTTTTACAAATATGTGCTTTTATTTTAACCGTTGGAAGGAGTTGGGTGAGATGACAGTTGCGGGTTAATACGTGATACGGGAATGGCTGAATATGCAAAATACACATACATCAACATCATCATAGGCAGTCCCTTGGAATCGAGGAAGACTTGTTTCCGCTCTAAAAGTGAGTTCTTAGGGTGACCATACAGTCCAATATGGGAATTACAGTCTCTGTCACAGGTGGGACAGACTGTGGTTGAAGGAAAGGGTGCGTGGGGCTGGTTTGCCGTACGCTCCTTCCGCTGCCTGCGCCTGTTTTCTACATGCTCTCAACGATGAGACTGTTCAAATACTGGCCATACTCTTATACTCGAGGTACAATACAGAAACTGTGTCAAACATTGATACTACCAGAATTTTATAACTCTAGTCATATATTACAAGTGTAGAAGTACTATGATCAGGGCTTTAAATGAATTTCGGTCCACTGGACCAAGATGATTACCTTTAGCGGTAGCTATAGTTTTGTGAATGGCCTGCCACACCACTGAATCCGTTATGATGTCAACATACTGACAGCACTGGGGTCCTACACCAAGTGAATTTCTGGGGAAAGCGTTTTTCCACAACCTAGCTGCAGCAAGCACCATACATTAAACCTTCACACAGGCAACAGAGGCTGGAAACAGAGACTGTACCACCACTGGGGACCCACGTCTGTAGCCAACAGAAGCCACATTATTTAAAAAAATAAGCTAAAACTGCAAACATGCAGCAGGTCAATCATCATCTGTGGAGGTGTCTGCACCCAAAACATCAACTGTCTGACCTCTACACAGATGTTGATTAAGCTACTGTGCATTTCCAGCCATTTCTCTTTGTTCAAATTTCTGACATCTATAGTATTTTAGTTTAATTTATTAAAGAACTAAGTGTGTGTGTGTGTGTGTTCCCCTCCCGCCTCATTATAAAGCAGTATGAATCAAATTCATGTACCAATACCTCAGGGTCAGGACGCGTCTGTGCTGTTTTCAAAGCTTATTAAAAATGTTAATTAAAAATTAAAAAGCAACGTTTTTTTTCTTTAACTAATAAAGGCAGGTGTGTCTGGAAACTGGTTCCCAATATTCTCCATTTGTGAAGATTAAAGCTATGTTGGCAGGTTAATGTACCTGATTTAGAATGGCTAGTCTCCACAGTTTAATAATTAGTTAACATCAACGACAGACTCTATCCAATAATGAATACTGTTCCGATATCCATATCCACAAAGGAGAACATTAAAGGGGACAGGGAAAAGAACGAGAATGATTCTTAGATTTGAACGACTGCATCACAAACCTAGGTCTGATTGCTCTTATTGCAAGACTGAAGGGAGGCACAATTCAAGTAAAATGCTAAAGATAAATGGTAAAGCAGTAAATTCTTTGCATTGGACCTGAATTGTAAACCAAGAGGTGTGATCCCAAGCATGTTACTCACTGCCAGTTCTGTTTCGGAAACTTGCATCTTGGGTGTTTTTCAGTATTAAATCAATGCAAAGCACATATGATCAAATATTATACACCGCAGTAAAATCAAAATAGCATTTGCCATTCTTACACTTTCATTAACAGCCCGAGGTGTGATTTATTTGAATTTAATTTAAATTGAAAAATTATTATTTTGATCTTGCAGTTGTAATCTACCTGTTCAGATCACGTCTTCTGTGTCATCTCATGCATCCCAACACCATTATTCATTTAACAGTAAGCTCTTGACATTTACCACAGATAGGTCTGTTACTGACCTAGTCAGGTTTTTTGAAATTGCTGTCAGCTCAAGCCATCAACTCATTATTTTTAAAAAGACCATCACACGTCAAAATGCAATCTTAAAAGAGACAGTTACTATACTTCTATTTAAAGGTGTTAACCAGTGCCAATTTGGATACCTGGCTAGGACAGTGAAAACTTTGGCAAGATTAGCTGTAGATTTGAATTTGAATTTTTAAAAACTGCATCTATATAGAGTTTTTCCATCAGTAACAAGTGCATTGTATTCTGTGCAATGTCCCACTCACTTAACACGCTGGTCATTACCAACCTCCATTGGCTCCCCATCCTTTAGTAAATAAACCTCAACATCCTTGTCCTCGTCTTCAAATCTCTCCATGCCCTCACTCTGCTCTACTTTGCAACATCCTCCTGCCCGACACCCCTATACACATCCTCAATTCTTCCAATTCTGGTCTATTATGCATTTGCCTAAAAACCCCATTCTACCATTGGTGACAGAGCTTTGGATCTCCCATCTATAATCCCTCCATCTGGCTACAAGACTCCACTGCTTTAAAAAAAAAACTTCTGAGATATCATTTCTGGCTCAGTGATAGCAATCTTGCCTCGGAGTCAGAAGGTTCAGGGTCCAAGCCCCAGAACCCTCTGACAGAGACAAGATTGCTACCACTGAGCCAGAACTTACCTCTGATTATAATCGCTCAACCATTGGTGGCCGTGCCTTCTGTTGCCTAGGTTCTAAGCTCAGTGGGAATTCCCCACCTAAACCTCTCCACCTCTCTTTCCTCTTTCAAGACGCTCCTTAAAACCTACCTCTTTGAACAAGCTTTTGGTCACCTGCCCTTATGCGGCTCGGTGTCAAATGTTTTGTCTCATAATACTCCTGTGAAGCGCCTTGGGATGCTTCACTACATTAAAGGCACTATACAAGTACAAGTTGTTGTTGTTGTCATTAAGAACATAATTTAGGCTGCCACTTCACCTTTGGTTGTGATATTAAACAAAGGCCCCATCTGCCCTCTCAGTTGGACATCAAAACTGATGGAAATATTTGAAGAAGAGCAAGGGAGTACTGGTGTCCTGCCAACGTTTGTCCCTCAACCAGCGCTACCAGAAACAGATTAGTTGGTCAATTATCTCATTGCTGTTTGTGGACCTTGCTGTGTGCAAATTGGCTGCCTCATTTGCCTACAAAACAACATTCAACAGCGATTTATTGGCTATGAATCATTCTGGGACACCTTGAGAATGTGAAAGGTGCTCTATAAAAATCTACCTCAACTGGAATGATTTCCACTGAATAGTTTCGGCGCTAAAGAGCCTCCGAGGTGGACAAGATGGGGTTTTAAGCTGATATGCCGGTTTAGCATGCATTTAGAGCAAGACGCCATCTTATTAAAGGGGTTGAAGTCAGCGCATACAACGGCCAAACGGAGGCTTGTTAAATAGCTGATTGCCACTTATATTGCTTGCTAGCGCTCATTAAAGAAGCTGCACGGCATTCTGGTGGTTAGCGCTTGTCCAGCTGTTTGGGAGTAAACAAGACGTTGATGTCGATTTTAAGATATCATTAAAGGAACATTCACCATTTGATGATAATTTTCTGCTGGAGCTGTGAAGATGACCTTTAAAGCACATTGGGACAGTTTCTGGGATACTTTGTCCAGACCTCACCAACACTCGAGCAATGCTTATTCTGAAAATTCTGTGAAGCATTCACCGAGAAAGAATAAGTGTTGTGCTACTTCACCTTATAGGAGACACCAGGAGAAATGGAGTGCTTGGTCAGGGGCAACTTTCTGGAGGACTGGACGAGGAATGGAAGGAGGACACTAGCTGTTGAAGGAGAGAGGGACAGGATGCCAAGGAGGGTGAGATGGCATCTCCCCCCCCCCCCACCTACCCACCGTGGGTACAGGACATCCCTACTCCTCAGGAGCTCCTCCAAGAACCTGTGCGTCCTCGCACTTGGACCCTGAGCCATCCTGCAACGTGCTGTTGTGTGCCAGCCAGCACACTCCATGCCTTCAGTGGAAATGGGTGTGAGGAGCCCACATTAAGGCCGCGATTACGCCCACTGAGGTGGGAGAGAGGCGGGCGATGGGCTGCGACCCCACTGCTGCCTCCATGCCGGCTTCCCACAGGACTGTCCTCTGATTGTGCCCACCCTGCGAGGTTCCCAGCCAACTAAAAGGAAGTTGGTCTGATGATGTCAAAGAGCAAGTTATTATTTAAACGGAGAAAGATTGCAAAGTGCCGCAGTACAGCGGGACCTGGGGGTACTTGTGCATGAAACGCAAAAGGATAGTTATGTAGGTACAGCAAGTGATCAGGAAGGCCAATGATATCTTGGCCTTTATTGCAAAGGGGATAGAGTATAAAAACAGGGAAGTCTTGCTAAAGCTATATAAGGTATTGGTGAGGCCACACCTGGAATACTGCGTGCAGTTTTGGTTTCCATATTTATGAAAGTACATACTTGCTTTGGAGGCAGTTCAGAGAAGGTTCACTTGGTTGATTCCAGGGATGAGGGGGTTGACTTATGAGGAAAGGTTGAGTAGGTTGGGCCTCTACTCATTGGAATTCAGAAGAATGAGAGGTGATCTTATCGAAACGTATAAGATTATGACGTGGCTTGACAAGGTGGATGCAGAGAGGATGTTTCCACTGATGGGGAGACTAGAACTAGAGTGCATGATCTTAGAATAAGGGGCTGCCCATTTAAAACAGAGATGAGGAGAAATTTCTTCTCTCAGATGGTTGTGAATCTGTGGAATTTGCTGCCTCAGAGAGCTGTGGTAGCTGGGACATTGAATAAATTTAAGACATAAATAGATAGTTTCTTAAATGATAAGGGGATAAGGGGTTATGGGGAGCGGGCGGGGAAGTGGAGCTGAGTCCATGATCAGATCAGCCATGATCTTATTGAATAGTGGAGCAGGCTCGAGTGGCTATATGGCCTACTCCAGTTCCTATTTCTTATGTTCTTATGTCGTGTCATCAGCTGATTTCCTTAAAGGGACCATGGGCAACTTTATTTTGACAGTTGTGCTGTCAGTGTTCTGTAGCATTGAGGTGATGCAAATCCTGACAAACACTGCACAAAGGTGCACGCCTGCACCCATGCTCTCCCATGACTCCCTCCACATACTTCTGGAGGGTCACAACATGCAGCGTGGTCCTAGAACATAACATAAGAACATAAGAAATAGGAGCAGGAGTAAGCCATACGGCCCCTCGAGCCTGCTCCACCATTTAATACGATCATAGCTGATCTGATCATGGACTCAGGTCCACTTCCCTGCCCATTCCCCATAATCCCTTATTCCCTTATCAGTTAAGAAACTGTCTATCTCTGTGTTAAATTTATTCAATGATTCCTTTTCAATGGGCAGAGGAGACCTTCCCAGGACACCAACGCAGCCTGGTTGCATATTGCACAGGAAGGTACAAGCAAAGATGCTGTCAGGGGGACCAGGCTGCAGTGGTGCATACCTTTCAATGGTCTCAGTGGATCACAAATCTTTATTGCAAAGTCATATAACCTCATCCTGCTGTGGCACTCATCACATCCCATTCACTCTGCCTTCCCTACCCTACTCCTGCACATCCTTACTCACACCAACTTACCTTGCACCTCCACCCATCCCTTTTTCTCTCTATCTACATTATCACTTCCCCATCTCACTAGCCACCCCTCACACTCACCTTCATCCTTATCCAATCATACCAACTACCAACACACAAGGGTAGGCATTTGAGTCTTTTAGCCAATGTTCATGTAAAGTTTCTGTCATTGAAATATTTATTCTCAACACTTTGCCTTCTTGGACAGATTTGTGTGCTCCTGTGGAAATGGCTTAGCGAGTTATTAGTGCATGGTGAGACATAAAGGTACCCCTTACAATGGTGATGAGTGTAAAAGGAATGGCTTGGGCATTGTAGGGATACTTTATGGTGTTGGAGTGGGGTGATGCCAACCTGGCACATCATGTGGCAGCCAAGGTGTACAGTGTCAAGTGAAGTAAATCTGGTCATGGTAAGGCCATCCCTGGCCTCCCGGGCAACAATGTAGTCACGTGCCCTGTGTTCTGTGCAGCTTCAGGTGGTTGCGTAGAAGGTTGCTGTTGTTGTTGGAGATGCTGGTGTGCCTTGTGATGTTGCTGTTGGGGCTGATTGTGGTGGGATTCCTATGACCAATGTGAGTTTTATTTTAAGGGCACCGATGCTGTTGGAATAGATGGCAGCTGAAGTTGAGATGACAGAAGCGATCTGTCAATGGTGGGAGAGATTGCTCCAAGGAGGTGACACTGGATAGAAAGTTTACTCCAAACACTTCCTTCCTAAAGCTGAAAAGTGTATTCCAAATCCTGAAGGCTCCAACTTCTAACATTGGAAAGAGAACAGCTGTGAAATGGTAGCTTTTATACCACTTTTGCAGCTGTCACCTATTCAGAGAAATGGAGAGTCATGGAAAACCTAACCTACTTACCCGATGTGATCCACGAATGCTGTGAAAGTTGTCAAAATGCCGGAAAAATGGTAAGTAGATGGTAAAATGCTGCTTAAGTACCTTTAACCACCCTCTTACCGATTTCAATTGGCTCACCCGTCACTTAGTGTTGGGTCTGTAAAGCGCACGCAGACCTAGTTCTTTGGAAATATACACGGAGGTGGCAGGTTCTAAGCAGAATCCTGCCCTGCTGTCAATCTTTTAGATTTTGACAGCCCTCTGAGCGCAGGCAAAATCCAGACCGTACTGCTCCACAAAAATTGTGTCCAATCAGTACTTGAGCGCTAAACCTGCAGGTTTCTGGTTTAGCACCTCCAGGCAAGTTCAAATTATGGTAATCAGCAATTAGGACCAAAACTATGTGCTGAAACCAGACCTTCAAACATGCGAGTCTTATTAGCATGGCATTCATTTAGTGCCTGTCTTCACCCTTTGGGCAAAATAGTCACCCTTGTCTTTAGCAGTCACCTCCTCTAATTTGCTTCCTACTTGGATCTGACACACACCAACCTCTAAGTGTGAAGCACTACTGAGACATACTGCTATATTGTTATCGTTGTGGCCTGAGGAACAGCAGCTCTGTAAACTGGAAGAACATTATCACTTTTGACATGGCAGGTACAATTTCCATGTTGTTACCACTCAATAGCTGGAAGCTGTGGGAGTGGCGGAGGTAGAGAATCCTAGGTAGGAAATAAGGTAGCGAGCCATTTTGCCAGCTTCCCACCGATTGGTCCACTTCCAGAACCATCCACCAACCGCCATGGTGGGCATGGATTCCATCTGCCCCAAATCGGAATAATACCACAATTATTTGAACAGTGCTGACCTGATCAGCTTAGTCAGGGTCAGTATTCCAGGACATGGGCGGGAGCAAGCCCACCTTCCCAGCAGTAATCCTGTGGGATTTCCCCACCAGGTCAGAATGTCCAGTCAAGGATTTATTTACTGGAAAGTCTAGCTAGGGCTAGAAATTTGATGATTTTTGCAACCATTTATTTGGTGCTATTTCACCTTTTTTGGCGAAAACCCGGTCGGCGGAAAATTCGGAGAAGTATTGCGGCAGCGTACTGCTGGAGAGAGGAGCGCCGCCATGCAAGACTTGAAATATCGTTTTTGCCAAAAATTTGGCTCTGAGCGCACCTGTATTTAGGACGAAAACAAATGCCAAGGAAAAAGCTGAGTTGCAGCCCTTGGAGCAAAAAAGGTAAGTTAAAGTTTTTATTTTTTAATTCTTTTGCAGCGATAAGTGTTTTGTTTTTTCCCAATTTATTTTCAAGTGTTTTTCCACCCTCCCTAGGCCCAACTCGCAGCGCTATCGGCCTTGGACTAAAGTTGGCGAGGATCGCAGTTTGCGCCGTGAATCCTCGTGCAACCCCGATTTTTGCCGCTGAGTAAATTAAACCTTGAACTTATGGCCTCAAAGCAATAGCGTTGCGATAACGGTAATTTTGGCAAAAAAATACAATTATCGCCGAGAACCAAATTTCTTGCCCTAAGCCACCTGGGCAAATCGGCAGGTTTTTTCTTTAATTTATTGGTGTCATTACATATAAGTACATTGGTGACTATCAAAAGAGAATTGGATAAATACTTGAAGGGGAAGAATTTACAGGGCCTTGGGGAAAGAGGAGAGTGGGGTGTAATTGGACAGCTCTTCCAAAGAGCCGGCATAGATATGTTTCACGAAATAGTCTCCATCTGTGTTGCACCATTCTATGATTCTGTGATAAGCTTTTGCACAATCCAAAGCTGGGTTACAGAAATTATATTTATTCTATAACTATTATGTGACTAATTAGTGATATGAGAAGTGTAACAGAGTTTCATTACAGAAATATCATGATTCTCTTTAGTTCCTGCAAAGGGGCTAATATTGTGTGAAACCATTCACAGCTAAATCATGTGCCATTTTGATTTGAGCGCATTAAAATTTGATTTATATAAAGTACAATTAGCTCTCTATTTATAAACAGGCAAAAATACACCCTTAAGGCACTATGGGGCTCAGTTTGTTACTGGTACCTATTTAGAGCAGTGACAGGCAGGCAGACACTACTTACACAGCGCTGGCCCTGGAACATCATGGGCGAAAGTGCGGCGAATGAGGGTACGGGGCCCAGAAGAGCCGAGGGCCCAGAGGCAGCACAGGCCAGCCCACATTGCAATATGTGTGTGCACAAGGTCCGTACAGCAGAGCAGGTCTCCAGTTGTCCTGGTTCAACCCTTGCCACTGGATAAAGGCCAAGCTCTGTCGAGCCACTTTGGTGGCTGATGTGCAACAGTCACCACACGCTAAAAAAATCCACGCACAGGCATCTTCCACCCCCTTAATTGGAGTTCAAGACTGGAACATCAGGTCCTTCATTGAAATATCTGTGAACTCTTGTGAAAGCAAGTCATCCTCGTTCGAGGGACTGCCTATGATGACTTACACTGCGCATTCAACATCATTCATTGGTCAGAGGAATCAAACCTCTCCAAGCGTATGCAGATCTCAGTAAAACTGTCCTAACATACAGCCGAACTACTGGTGGATATAAGGTGCTAACAATTCTGACCTTGCATAAAATCAACTAAGTCCCCAAAGTTATTACCAGTTCACAATTAATTATATGGAAAATTTTGCAGAGAAATTCTAAAGCAGTTGCACAGCAAATTACTTTAATTTTAATTTGTTTACAGAAATAATGTCACTTCAATTAGTGCTCTAGGAATTTCAGTGCAGGATATTGCAAATTAATTGCCGTCGAGATACAAACACAAATCCTGAATGCAGTCCCAAAATACATGCATAATGAGGCTTGCCCATAAAGCACTTCATCAACCTTTACCTGTACCTACAAGGACGATAAAGTTTCCTTTTAATTGAAGTTATTAACTGTTAAATTGATGCCGTAACATTTTTTTTTAATGAAATGCAAATTTTAATCTTTGCACCTCAGGAACCTTCGGCGCCATTACTTATTAACGAACCATAAAATCCACAAGAAAAACTCATTTAATTTAGCAGTTTTAATTACTAGGCCTCAAACACAAAGCAAAAAAATTAACAAAATACTCTTGTCTCAATGCTTTGAAAAACTTCAGTGCGTATCATTTAAAGCATCTGTGGAAGATTAATCATGCATTGTTGTTTTGTGTTCAGAGAAAATGGAATCTGTAAAGAGGGACCATAAATGAGATGGTGCTAAAGATATTTGCTATTCATTTTATATTAATGGGCCAAAAATTGCGGCCTCTCCTGGTGCGTACACACTGCGCAACTCTATCAGTGTAAGAGTTTTAAACCATAGAAACATTAAATGTTATTACTTCATCATCATAGACAGTCCCTTAGAATCGAGGAAGTCTTGCTTTCACTCATAAAATGAGTCCTTAGGTAGCTGAACAGTCTAATAAGAGTACCACAGCCCTGTCACAGATGTAAGGTTCGAAAATCCACGGCCGCATTTGAAACACAGTAATGACAAGAAAACTAACATTGGATCGTTCCATACACTAAATGAACATTTTTGGCCAAGTAAAAGCAGGCTGGGAAAACATGTGGGCGGATACAGACATTGTGGAGTCTGGCTCACAAGCGAGACTGAGGCACTGGCCAATGGGGGAAAAGTGCATTCTGGCAGGCCAATCAGGGGTCGAGTCGGGCCTGAAGTGGGGAAATCTTCAACCAATAAGGACTCCCCGGCCCAGTTTGAAAATGACTTCACCCTCCAAAATCAAACTACGAATGTGGGCCATTATCTACCTAATTAATATGGACAATAGCTCTGAATCAAAACTATGAATCACTGCAGGAATGGCCCACTGACTCCCAGGACTACAACAAAGGACCCACAGACTTTTGGGCACCTATGTGCACTGAAACAATACCCTGGTCCTCACACCTGCGTCTACCTGTGACATCTTCTGATTAAATATTCAAAGCTATCTCCCCGCCCAAATTTATACAATGAACCACCCACTGGGTTTGAGCGCGAAAAGACAAGAACAGAATTGAATACAAATATAGGACACAGGACCACCAGAAAACAGGGGAGAAAAACAGTTGTGGAGAAAAACAGTTGTGGAGAAAAACAGGTGTGGAGAGGAAAAGACTTGCAGGAGTTGTGGAGAAAACCATTTTGGGGTCAGTTCTTGAAAGGGCTGCTGGCTGCTGGGGTGGGGGGAAGGAGCTGAGAGAGTTTTGCAAACTTTGATTTTGGTCGAGACTAAAAACCCACGAGCCAACCTCCTGGTTGGTAAGTGGCAGCAGGTGCTGCTGTTAGCCCTGAACACACTGGACGGGGTGAGAATAGCTGAAGCATCAGGCTGGGGCACGCAGAACTGTGCAGACCTGGACACCTGGTTCAATAACCTGGATTCACAGCTGTAGTCTGACGATAACCGAGAGGCAGATGGAAGAAACCGAGGCAACTTCGAAGCGGAAAGCCAAACAACATAAAACCCACCCCAGAGGGACCCTGAGCTGAAATAAGTGCCCCCAGAACCCCGGAGTTGATAGGACTGTGAGTATAGTCCAAACCCCCTCACAGACTCAATTTAGGATAGGAATTGGTAGGAAGGTGGGAGGTGTGGTTGTGTGTGAGTGGGATGTTTTAACCTCTTGTTTTCCCCTTCCCTGTTGCGAGATTTTTCGGGTTGTTGAATGAGATTGTGCCATTATTGTTATTTATGACCTCTTCCTATGCCCTCTATCTTTGTGTTTGCTATTCTAAATAAACAACATTAGCCATTTTATACTCTTACCCACCGTGTCTGGTGCCTCATTACTCACCCACCCTCATAAATCGCACGTACAGAACCCAAGGGGAGTGTGGATTCGAACCCACACCCCAAGCTCCCCTTACAGAATGGCGACCACGAAGGGACGTGCGTTGAGTGAGGGTGAAGAGACAGTCAGTCTTGGTGAAGAGGAGTATAAAATGGAGGGTAGGATTGCTAGGTATGTAACAGCAAGGATAAACTGCTCAAGGAAGTGGGTGCAGGCGCTGCTGAGTGCTGAACGGCCTGAGAACGCAGCAGCCAGGTGGACCCAGAATAAAGATCATAAAAGATCAGTGGAAAAGGCAGTGTGGCTGACTTGCTTTTGGAAGCAAATACGGTCTTGGACAGGCAGGTAGATGTCTTGCAGACAGAGTTAGCTGAGCAGAGAGAGGAGCTAGTAAAGACCAGCAAAGAAAGGGAAAAGCTGGATCAGGATTTAAAGTGGGAGAGGCAGGAACAAGAGAGAGATGGAGAAAGCTATCGCAACCACAGGGAGTACATTCAGTCCCAGGTAACTGAGGGAAAAGGTTACGTCAGGGGACTACAGGAGGAACTTGCCCAGGCTCAGAACCAGGGAAGGTTGGGAGAGGGTAAGAGTCTCCAGCTACAGGCTGCGCTTCAGGCATGCCACAGCAGGGCAGAGGCGGATCATCGTTCCTTTCATCAATTGATCGGCTCACCCTGGCTCTGGCTGAAGCCAAAGCAGCCCTTGTTCTAGCCGGAGCAAAAGCTCTGGAAGTGCCCGAGACTCGAATCCCCACCCAGCCCGACACCAAAGCTCTGGTTCTAGCTGAGGCAAAAGCCCTTGGCTGGGCTGAAAGCAAGGCATCCAGAAAAGGAGTGGTGTGCCTTATCAGCCCAGCCGAGATACGGAAGGGGGGTGCATAGAGAAACAGGCTGTGGGGAGGAAGAATCCTACAGGCCCTCTCCCACAGCTCTATTGGGGATACCGGAGGAGAGGCAGGGTGAGATGCTGGAATCTAAACCTCTGGGACCAGCCCCAATGTGCCCCATCAGGCAGAGTAGATTCGGACCACCCACAGTGGGTCAGGCTGAGGGTCCCCTACAGAACCAATACATGCTTCCCTACAGTGCGACCCAGCAGCGGCAGATGGTGGCCCATGTGAATAAACTTACCCGAAAAGGAGACCCCTCTGTCCACTTTATGGAAGTAGAGCAGGTAGGAGACATAAATGATTGCGATGAGGCCAAACAGAGCAAACTGCTCCTGTTCTCACTGGACCCAGCCCTGTGTCAGGCTCTCTCTGCTGAGAGTAAGAGGGGTCAGCGAACAGTGGCCACTCTCCACGAGGATATCCTGGAGGCCATGGGCTTGAACGACGGCTGTCCGTTCGACTGGGTACAGGCCACTGTCCAGAGACCCGGGGAGACCCCCCAGGCGTTCGCTGATCGACTGTGGCCAGTGTATGAGGAAGCCAGTGGGTGGAATTTGGATTGAACCCAGCTGGATGCACATCAACATGGTCGCTGGTCGCGTGCACTGGTACCTGAGTTGTGCGCCCAGGCCAACCTGTGGTTCGATTTCAGAGACCCTCAAGCCACAGAGGAAATGGTGCTGAGACAGCTGACCCTCTCTTTTCGCAATGGCAGAATCGGGGGGGGGAGAAACCCACCAAGGGGAAGGTGTGTGAGATCCGCCCCGGCTCTGATAAGAGAGAGTGGAGGCAAGAAGGGAATTGGCAGGCAGGCAGAGAGGTGGTTTGCTACGGGTGCGGGAAGACAGGGCACATGAGGAGGGGATGCCGGGCTCCGAGGCAGGAAAAGAGAGATCCCCAGGCCCCAACCTCAGCCCCAGTCCCCGCGGCCGCAAGCCCTCCCAAACCAGCTGTGCCCAGCCCTGCCGCCCCACTCGAGGGTCTCCTCGCGGCTCTGCAGGCACTCTTTACCCAGACTGGGAAGGTCGCAGCCGTGACCGGGGGAGAAGTCCCTCAGGCCCAGACCAACACCCCCCCAATGACGAGACCCCGAGGAACCCGTGTACCTCTGCCCCATCACCTATGATGCGTGGAACAGACCACCTGTCATGATGGGCGTTGAGGGGGTCCGGGGGGGAGTATCTGCTGGACACAGGGGCCTCGTGCACCCTAGTTCATGTAGAGTACCCGACCACCTCACCCCTATCCAGTGAGATCCCCTACTGCCTAACCAGCTCCACTGGAGAAGAATGCGAGGGCTTCTTCTCCAAACCACTGCAGATACACATAGGCACCCTCCACACCATCTGGAAGTGTGTCCTTCTGCCGTGGGAGGGAGTGGGTAAAGGCATCCTAGGGGCAGATTTCCTCAGCGGCCAGAAAATTCTGGTCGACCTGAGGAACCACTGTCTGTGGGGCACAGCTGACACCGGGGAGGGGGAAGGTACAGCAGTCATCCAGGGGAAGTAGGGGAAGGGTTCCCTCTGCACTGTAAAGCCGAAGGAGAGATATGAACTCGACGCTCTGGTGGATGGCACCCCGATGATCTATCAGGCTTTTGTGCGGGCCAACCTGGCGGCATTTGCCAGGCATAAGCACGACTGTGGACGGGTAAATGGGGTCGAGGTCAGAGTAGATGGGGACCCCATGTCTAAGCCCCAGAAGCAGTATAATTTTTCCAGGGAGGCTGAGGCAGACCTAGAGGTCGCATTGGGATCTCTAGTCAGACAGGGAGTGTTGAGACCAATAGCCACACATGTGAACTCTCCACTTTGGCCGGTGAGGAAAACGGACAATTCTTGGAGGGCCGCAGTGGACTACCAAGTCCTCAATAACAATATCCCTGCCTGTGCGCCCACAGTGGCAGCCGTAGCCAACCTAGTCGCAGCCATCCCCGCGTCCGCAGCCGACTTTACAGTGCTGGACATCTCGAATGGGTTCTGGTCCATCCCACTGCGGTTCAAAGGACACCTGGAACTGTCTTCCCCAGGGCTTTCACAACAGTGCGAGCATTTTTCATCAGTGTATGGCCAACTGCCTGAAAGAGTTCAGCAGACCCAGACAGCTAGTCCAGTATGTGGACGACCTGCTGCTATTCTCCGATTCGGAGGAAGAGCACGGTCCCCTGCTGGCAGAGCTGTTGGGACTGCTGCACTCGGAGGGTTTGAAAGTAAACCCTAAGAAAGCACAGATCGGCCACACAGAGGTAACATTCCTGGGACTGACTGTGTGGGCAGGGGAGAGAGCCATTGATGAGGCTAAGAGGAGGGCAGTTCTGGTGTTACTGGCTCCGACTACAGTTTCAGGGGTGAGGTCGTTCCTGGGTCTGACCGGTTGCTGCAAGGACTTCATTAAGGATTACGCAGCCATTGCAGCCCCCCTACTCCGGCTCCTGCACAAAGGCGTGGAGTGGGAGTGGGATGAGGACTGTGATGCAGCGTTTACTCACCTCAAGGGAGACCTGCAGAAAGCCCCGGCCCTGGCAGCGGTAGATGAGGGCGAGGAATTTTTCCTGGAGGTAGCAGCCAGCGGGGATAGCTTAAGTGCTGTGCTGATGCAACAGCGGCATGGCCAGCTGAGGCCGGTGGTCTACTCCTCCAGGGTCCTCACTGAGGTTGAGAGGGGTGACTCAAACTGTGAAAGGCATCTGCTGGCCACCCACTGGGCTGTGAAGCGGTCGCAGGTGTTTACAGGAGTGTTCCCAATCACCCTCCTCACTCATCACACCCCCACTCAGATGTTGCTGGATGGGAGAATTAAGGATGGGACAGTGAGCAGTGTACGCATTGCTCGCTGGACCCTCCTGCTCTCACAGATGGATTTGAGAGTAAAAGGGTGTGAGCCCCGACTGGCAGCCAACATGCTGTACCCCGGGAAAGCCCACCGTTGCTCCGTTGCGGGGGTCTGGGACGTGGACATAAGGCTCCAGGCGGTGATCCATCCCCACGGCCGGGAGATCTATGTTGACGGGTCCAGCACGGTGGTGGCGGGGGAAAGGCTCACAGGGTGCGGGATTTATGATCCCCAGGCAGGCATTGCCAGGGCCATAAAGCTCCCAAACACCATGAGCACATGGCATGCTGAACTGTCAGCAGTCATGTATGTAGTCACCCACCCCAATGAATTCCCACGGCCCTATACCATCTGTTCAGATAGTATGTTCACCTGCAATCCCTGCACGGAATACCGAGCCATCTGGTCCCGTCGTGGGTATACATCTGCAGACGGTAAGCCCCTGGCCATAAAACCCCTACTGCAGCACATCATGCAGGCAGTATGGACTGGGGCAGACATTTGCATTCACAAAGTAAAGGCCCATTATAAAAATGAGCCCAGGGCTGCAGGGAACCAAAAGGCAGATCAACTGGCCAAAGAGGGAGCCCGAATGGGATCCAAGTGGAACCCGCTCAAGGAAGGCCCCATAGCAGCTATCCGGGGCGGACAGAGGACACAAGTGAGCGCAGGGGTGGCTTTGGCCCCGGACCTCCAGCAAGTACAGGCACGAGATCCCGTCCTCAAGTCCGTCATGGACAAGCTGACTGCGGGAGAAAAGGTCGAAGGACCGTATGGAGGCACAGGCATCCATGTTAGGGAGAAGATGTTGTTTAAAGGAGAGCAGTGGATAGTGCCCCAGCAGCACCAGAGGGTGTTCCTTCAGCTGGCCCATGCAGGCCCTAGAGCTGGACAATCCCGACCGGAGGTCACCTGGCAACGGGTGGAACAGGTCGGGTGGTGGCCCCAGCTCCGGGAAGACACTTGTGAATTTTGCGCGAACTGTCTTGTCTGTGCAACCAATAATCCAGATCCCCAGAAAGAAAGGTGTCTCTAGGACACGCAAGGAGGGTAGAGGGACCATGGCAATCGATACAAATCGATTACACAGGGCCCCTACCTGTGGCTAAGGGAGGGTACCGGTACTGCCTGGTTTTCATGGACAGTTTCACAAAGTGTGTTGAAGCCGTCCCTTGCCGAACAGCCACAGCAGCGGGGACCGCCAGGATATTGGTTAGGGAGGTGTTCTCCAGGTGGGGACTTCCACAGTACGTGGAGTCCGACCGGGGAACCACTTCACGGGACAGGTCATGCAGGCAACCCTTAAGTTGCTGGGGATTGTGGGGAAGTGGAACGTCGCCTACAACCCCCAGTCCTCGGGGCTAGTGGAGCGTATGAGTAGGACCTTGAAAGAAAAACTCAGGAAGGAGACTGGGGACTCCCCGCAGAGCTGGGTGGAGAGGTTGCCCCTGGTTTTGATGGGGATCCGGGCCAGCACGGGGTATTCCCCATACGAGCTCATGACTGGAAGAGCCATGCGAACCCCCACCCATGTACTTGCCCCGGTCCTGACAGAAGCTCAGGTAATCGAGGTGAATAGGGACCGTTTTACCAAGACTCTGTTGGAGCACCTCAAGCAGATTCACTGGCAGGCGGCCACTAACATGGGGAAGCAGCATCAGACCAACCGATTGCTGCTGGAACCGAGCAAACACCACGAGTGGCAGGTGGGGAACCAGGTCATGGTCCGCAACTTTGCCAGGGTGGGAATCTTTGAGCCACTATACATGGGGCCTTACAGCATTGTCGACAAGGCAAGCCCCATGGTATACGTGGTCAAGATGTCCCGCCAGGTTAAATGGTTTTACATTTACCAATGTAAATTGCTTAACCCCAACAAGGCAAAACCTCGTGGGAAAGGGCAGCCCGGAGAGATAATCCCAACGAGAATCCCAGGCCCCCAGCCCACCACTGCAGCCCCACTGACCCCACCACAAGGAGCAGTGAGCTGCTTCACAGGTACAAACTACCCACAGATTTGGGACCCACAGGAAGAGGGATTCCCACCTTACATGTGGGACGAGGACTCACCTCCACCCATTATGAGATCTGCTCGGACTCCGCAGCCAAGGGTGCCACCATCCCCAGCAGCCTGTTTTACTTTCCCGAGAGATACTAAGGGAAAAGGGCCATGCAGGGCAGGCAGCCATCAATGGACGTGACCCCGCAGCCAAGGTCTCCTGACGGGGAAGGGGTTGTACCGGAGGAAGGGGCCGCCAACAGTGAGGAGCCTGTCGGGGCTAGCCTATCCTTCGGTGCAGACAGCCCAGAGCCTGCAGGAGTGAGGGTGGCGGCGGGTCCCAGCAGCGAGTGGTCCCTAGAAGAACAGAGGAAACGCTGTGAGAGTATTAGCTGCGAGTGGTTTCGAGTGGAACCCTTGTACAACCCAAAGCCCCCAGAGGATACGGGAGTCCCCGGCAGTGAGGAGCCTGCTGGGGGAATTTTAGTTGCACCCAAGGGCAGTGAGCCATCCCTGGAGCGGGTGAGGGGCTGTACCAGCCCAGTAAGCACCACCCGAAGCTCGGAAGACACCTTGGCAGGGGAGACAGAGGGGCCGCGGAGGTCGGTCCGGCCCAGGAGGCCAAAGGAGAGGTGGTCTCCCCCCTACATTCCCCCGCATAAAAGGAAAACCAAGGAGCGTCCCAGGGATTAGCACAGCCACCCGGGAAGGGTGGCAAGCAGATTAAAAAGGAGAGCAGTAAGTGTGTCCGGATATATGTAAAGTTTTCTCTAGTGTAGTGGGGCTCAGGTGGCCTCTGCAATATAGGGAGTATAACAGTGAGGCTTTTGAGCCAATAGGATGGGGGAGCCTGGAACCTCTTGACTCTTTCTCACTTCCTCTGTTTGTGCAAGGTTGTTTGTGTTTTTAAGGGTTTGTTGCGGTTTGTTGCACCGACCATCACCCACAGGGGTAAGGTGGCCAGGGTGGGTGGCGTCCAATTCCACTAGATACTCCAGCTACCCCGGGGTCACTTATGGGGAAGCATCAGTCTCCTGCCCCAGCATTGAGGTGACCGCATCCCGGGTTAGGATAGTGGTTGGGAAGAGAGTTCGCCTGACCGGTGGGAAGGTGGTGGTGGCTTAGGAAGCTGAGTAAGGACATGGGAAACCCGACAGCAGATTGGGAAAGACTAAACAACAGCACCTACCGGACCATCATGGGTACCCAGGGGGGAGTGAGTGTGTGTTGGGATAAATGGTGGGAGGCAGAGTTAGGAGTGTATGTGTGCATGTGGGGATCAGGGAAGATATGCCCGGCAGGCATCTCCATAGCATTCTCCCGACAGTGGCGGGATGAAGGAGAGGGGATGGGATGGGACCGGAGCATGGTCGCCCCAGCCACCCCAGCTCCATCCACGCCACCGAGTTAAGCGCACACCCCATACAGCCCCTGCCCACAGCACCGACCGAACCAACTGACATGGGCAGATGCCCTACCACCACCCAGGGACCAGAGAACGGTTTGGTTTTGGTTCCCACGGACAAGCTGCTATACCAGGGGGTCCACTAAGCCATGGCCTCCGTCATCCTAAACCTTACCGAGGTGCACCTACCTGAGTGGTGCCCAAAAGAGACAGAACGCCTCGACCAGGCTCTCCTTCGAGAAATGTTCAGGACATTCTACGAGCTCGATTTTGACTATTTGAATAAGACTTTGCGGTACAGTCTACAACCCAGAGACAACATTAAACCGAAAAGACACAGAAGAGGGATCTGGAATGATGTTTTTACCGGTTTCAATACCGGGGCATCAATGATTAATAGCATGGACAATTATGTAGCACATTTCGGATACCATATTCCATTTTTTTTACCAGAGCACCTGACAGATCTGTTCAAAGCAGTACAAAATCCCAGAAACATTACTTCACCCTACAACAACAAAAAAAACAGTGTAATACTATGATGTGTGATATTATGTGCTATTATGATTTTGGTGAAGGGTATTGGTTGAGATTTTACATTTTCAGTATTGTATTGATTCCAAATGTATGAATACCATTGGTGTATTTTAATGTTTATCGTGGGTTTCGGTAAGATTTGGGGAAAATTGGCTCTGTGAGAGGGAAAAGGTTTTGCTCCACATTCTGAAAACACCCTGAGACAGAATGTTTTAATGGGGGGAGTGCAAGGTTCAAAAATCCACAGCCGCATTTGAAACACCGTAATGACAAGAAAACTAACATGGGATCGTTCCATACACTAAATGAACATTTTTGGCCAAGTAAAAGCAGGCTGGGAAAACGTGTGGGCAGATACAGACATTGTGGAGTCTCGCTCACAAGCGAGACCGAGGCACTGGCCAATGGGGGAAAAGTGCATTCTGGCAGGCCAATCAGGGGTCGAGTCAGGCCTGAAGTGGGGAAATCTTCAACCAATAAGGACTCCCGGCCCAGTTTGAAAATGACTCCCCCCCCCCCCCAAATCAAACTACGAATGTGGGCCATTATCTACCTAATTAATATGGACAATAGCTCTGAATCAAAACTATGAATCACTGCAGGAATGGCCCACTGGCTCCCAGGACTATAACAAAGGACCCACAGACTTTTGGGCACCTATGTGCACTGACACAATACCCTGGTCCTCACACCTGTGTGTACCTGTGACATCTTCTGATTAAATATTCAAAGCTATCTCCCCGCCCAAACTTACACAATGGACCACCCACTGGGTTTGAGCACGAAAAGACCAGAACTGAATTGAATACAAATATAGGACACAGAACCACCAGAAAACAGGGGAGAAAAACAGTTGTGGAGAAAAGGAGTTATGGAAAATGAGAGTTGTGGACCAAAAAGGAGCTGAGAGATTTTTGCAAACTTTGATTTTGGTCGAGACTTAAAACCCATGAGCCAACCTCCTGGTTGGTAAGTGGCAGCAGGTGCTGCTGTTAGCCCTGAACTCACTGGACGGGGTGAGAATAGCCGAAGCATCAGGCTGGGGCACGCAGAACTGTGCAGACCTGGACACCTGGTTCAATAACCTGGATTCACAGCTGTAGTCTGACGATAACCGAGAGGCAGATAGAAGAAACCGAGGCAACTTCGAAGAGGAAAACCGAACAACAACATAAAACCCACCCCAGAGGGACCCTGAGCTGAAATAAGTGCCCCCAGAACCCCGGAGTTGATAGGACTGTGAGTATAGTCCAAACCCCCTCACAGACTCAATTTAGGATAGGAATTGGTCAGACGAGTGGGAGTGGGAGGTGTGGTTGTGTGTGAGTGGGATGTTTTAACCTCTTGTTTTCTAGCTTCCCTGTTGTGAGATTTTTCGGGTTGTTGAATGAGATTTTGCCATCACTGCCATTTTATGACCTCTTCCTCTTTGTGTTTGCTATTCTAAATAAACAACATTAGCCATTTTGTACTCTTACCCACTATGTCTGGTGCCTCATTACTCACCCACCCTCATAAATCGCACGTACAGAACCCAAGGGGAGTGTGGATTTGAACCCACACCCCAAGCTCCCCTTACATAGGAGGGACAGATCATTGTTGAGGGAAAGGGTGGGTGGGACAGGTTTGCCGCAAATATAATTAAAAACCCTGTCTATGAAGGTAAGTTTATTTTTAACACTATTAAAACATTTTTGTTTTAATTTCACATTTTTTAATTTTTCTCTAAAACATTTAATTTAATGCAATTTCTATTCATTTTTTAAAAAGTGAAGAGTTTTTTTAACTAATGCTGTTTTATTTGATTTTAGGAGTGTTCTCATTGATAGCAATGAGAGCTTGGAGCTCCCATGAATGAGAATACGACATTGTGATTGGTGGTCCAGGCCCATGTGATCCCAGGATATCCATACGACCCTGGAAGACATGTTTCCATATGCTGGATTGTGAAACTAGGCCTCCGAGCACAATCCTATGTTCCTCCGGGACCACCAGGTATTTTCATTAAAACATTTTGGTCGGAGGTGTTTGCCTGCAGGAAGCCTCCAGCCGTAATTTTCCCCCCAACATGATTTGAAATTAGGCAGTGGAAACAATGCTTGTTTAACATAAATTGTGAATTTAGTTTTCTTAAATCTTTTTTTTTTAATTGCTTGCTATCCTGTATTTATCTTTTTATTGTTGTCCATAGTTTCAGAAAGTCCATGAAATAATGACAAGGCGGACTGACAGAAGGTAAGTTACAAGAATATAGCAAAGCGCAGGACTGGAAAAGATAATTATGGCCGGGAAATATCATATCTCACAATGTCTCTCGTATCTATCGAATTTTTCTCCATTTAATTATACAGCTCTCTTTTAAATTCACTGATACCATCTGCCCCCACTGCCTCTCTCGGCAGTTCATCCCACACATTCGCCCTCCTCAGTATTAAGTAATTAAATCTAAACTTCCTTTCACCCTCCACCTTCTAGGTTGGCAGCAATGAAGACAAATAGGACAAAAAGAGGAAATTGGAAAGCAAAAATGATGCTTTGAATATTCGCTTCAGATCAGAAACCATTCAATAACTGGAGTGCCACGTGGCCTGAGAATAGAGCTTCAAAGTTAAATACAAATTATAACAAGAATCACCATTGTGGGATCTCAAAGCCAGATATAATTTCATTTTAATTTGTTATTGAGATGTGGGTGATGTTGTCAAGGCTGTATTTTTAGTGCCCATCTCTAGTTCCCAGGGATGATAGTGGTGGGCTTTCTCCTTGAACCTTATTTATAATTGTACAATAAGCACAGAAATATGAGCGCCATATTCCTGGTGCTGTGTTTGGAGTCAGACTTCAGAGAGTTTGCACAAATATGCAATCATATGATTGTATTCTTTTCAGTAGTTGCATTCTTTCATGCTCTTTTGTATTTAATTATTTATTTTAAAACAGCTTCCACATGCTTAGAACATAAGAACATAAGAAATAGGAGCAGGAGTAGGCCAAACAGCCCCTCAAGCCTGCTCCACCATTTAATACGATCATGGCTGGTCCAATCATGGACTCCCTGCCCGCTCCCCATAACCCCTTATTCCCTGATCTGTTAATAAGCTGTCTATCTCTTTCTTAAATTTATTCAATGTCCCGGCTTCCACAGCTCTCTGAGACAGTGAATTCCACAGATTTATAACCCTCTAAGAGAAGAAATTCCTCCTCATCTCAGTTTTAAATGGGCGGCCCCTTGTTCTAAGATTATGCCCCCTAGTTCTCGTCTCCCCTATCAGTGGAAACATTCTCACTGCATCCACCTTGTCAAGCCCCCTCATAATCTTATACATTTTGATAAGATCATCTCTCATCCTTCTGAATTCCAATGAGTAGAGGCCCAACCTCCTGAACCTTTCCTCATAGGTTAACCTCCTCATCCCCAGAATCAACCTTCTCTGAACTGCCTCCAAAACAAGTATATACTTTCGTAAATATGGAAACCAAACTGCAGTATTCTAGGTGTGGTCTCGCCAATACCAAGATTCCCTGCTTTTATACTCCATCCCCTTTGCAATAAAGGCCAGGATACCATTGGCCTTCCTGATCACTTGCTGTACCTGCATATTAAACTTTTGAGTTTCATGTACAAGTAGCCCCAGGTCCCGCTGTACTGCAGCACTTTGCAATCTTACTCCATTTAATTAATAACTTGCTCTTTGATTTTTTTCTGCCGAAGTGCATGACCTCACACTTTCCAACATTATACTCCATCTGCCAAATTTTTGCCCACTCACTTAGCCAGTCTATGTCCTTTTGCAGATTTTTTTATATCCTCCTCACACATTGCTTTTCCTCCCATCTTTGTATCGTCAGGAAACTTGGCCACATTACACTCAGTCCTTTCTTCCACGTCGTTAATATAGATTGTAAATAGTTGGGGTCCCAGCACTGATCCCTGCGGCACCCCACTAGTTACTGATTGCCAACCCGAGAATGAAGCATTTATCCCAACTCTCTGTCAGCCAATCCTCCATCCATGCTAATATATTACCACCAACCCCGTGAACTTTTATCTTGGGTAATAACCTTTTATGTGGCACCTTGTCAAATGCCTTCTGGTATTCCAAATATACCACATCCACTGGTTCCCCTTTATCCATCCTGTTTGTTACATCCTCAAAGAACTGCAGCAAATTTGTCAAACATGACTTCCCCTTCATAAATCTACCTGACTCTGCCAGACCGAATTATGCTTTTCCAAATGTCCTGCTACTGCTTCTTTAATAATGGACTCCAAAATTTTCCCAACCACAGATGTTAGGCTAACTGGCCTATAGTTTCCTGCTTTTTGACTGCCTTCTTTTTTAAATAGGGGCATTACATTTACAGTTTTCCAATCGGCTGGGACCTCCCCATAATCCAGGGAATTTTGATAAATTACAACCAATGAATCCACTATCCCTGCTGCTAGAATGCAAGCCATCAGGTCCAGGAAATTTATCCGCCTTTAGTCCCATTATCTTACTGAGTACCACCTCCTTAGTAATTGTGATTGTGTTAAGTTCCTCCCCCCTATAGCCCCTTGACTAGTGGCATACTGTTTGTGTCTCTACCGTAAAGATTGATACAAAATATTTGTTCAGAGTTTCTGCCATCTCCATGTTCCCCATTACTCATTCCCCGGTCTCATCCTCTAAGGGACCAACATTTAATTTAGCCACTCTTTTTCTTTTTATATACCTATAGAAACTCTTGCTATCCGTTTTTATATTTAATGCTAGCTTACTTTCATAGTTTATCTTCCCTTTCTTAATCATTTTTTTAGTCATTCTTTGCTGGCTTTTAAAAGCTTCCCAATCTTCTGTCCTCCCACTAGTTTTGGCCACTTTGTTTTTAATTCGACACCATTCTTTATATTCTTAGTTAGCCACGATGGCTATCTTTTCCTTTACACCCTTTTCTCCTCACTGGAATATATTTTTCTTGAGAGTTGTGAAATATCTCCTTAAATGTACACCTCTGTTCATCAACCGTTCTACACTTTAATCTATTTTCCCAGTCCACTTTAGCCAACTCTGCCCTCATACCGGCATTGTCTCCTTTATTTAAGCTTAATACGCTGGTTAGAGATCCAACTTTCTCACCCTCCATCTGAATTTGAAATTCAACCATGCTATAATCACTCTTTCCAAGGGGATCCTTTACTCGGAGATTGCTTATTAATCCTGTCTCATTGCACAGCAGCAGATCCAAGATAGCCTGCCCACTGGTTGGTTCGTTAACATACTGCTCAAGGAACCCTTTTACTTGGATTAAAGACTTAGTGAATAAAACAAGAACCTAACAATGACGATTTCCAATCCAAGTACAAAAAACATTTACTAGAAATGGCATGGACTCTGGATTCTAAAGCAGTTTTTCTGAAATCAGAATTGTATCCTCTTTATGCCTCCTTCATATCACCAGAGATGGCAACCCTGACTTCAGTAGCATCACAGTCATGAACATGAGTTGGCATGGATGCTGCAACAGAAGCTAAGAACCACCTCTGAAGTTGTTTATCAGCAACAAAAAAAATTATAATCTTTATAGCTCCATCAATGTTGGAAAGCCTCCCAAGGCACTTCACATGAGCATAACAGACAACAATTGACATCTGACCAAAGAAGGGATCATTAGGACAGGTGACCAAAATCTTTGTCAAAGAGGAGGGTCTTAAAGGAAGAGAGAGGTGGAGAGGCATGACCGCCAATGGTGGGGCGAAGGAAGTCGGGGATGATAAAGGGGTCAGAATCGGAGGAGCGCAAAAGTTCTCAGAGTGTTGTAGGGCAGGGAGGGTCCATTCGAACACGAGGATGAGAATATTAAAATGAAGGCATTCAGGACCTGGGAGCCAATGTACATCAGCGAGCACAGGGGTGATGGGTGAACACGACTTGGTGCGGGTTAGGATACAGGCAGCAAAGTTTTGGATGAGCTTACGTTTATGGTGGATGGAAGCTGGGAGGCTGGCCAGGAGAGAGTTGGAATAGTAGTGAATATAAACAGCTGACACTGGAGTTACTGACCACCATTTTGCTTTGAGCAATCGGGCTGAACGTTCAGTTTGGCCCGAACAAGACAACAATGCACAAAGGTGTTTGGTCAGGAAATTACATCCAATTGTTCCTAAACCAATTGTGTGATGGAATCAGTACTGCAATATAAATGGTCATATCACAATCCCAGTGCAGGACAAAACCTCATCCATCTAAAATTACATTAAGAATATTACTATCCATTATTTTTAGACTTACTGTTATGAGTCTAGCCCAAATGTTATCACAATATGAAAGAAGTATATGATTCACCAAATACTATGATCTACATTCTGAACTGTTATGTTCAGAATAAATTCACACGACTGTATTGCAAGTTCAAACTGTTGTGACCTTGGTCTATTTATTCAGACTCCAGAGTGGAGAAGCAGCATGGTGAATCACCTTTTATACCTACTTGCCCCAGGGTGCACAGGTGACCCTTAGGTCTCCCACAGGTGTGCCCCCTAGTGGCAAGTCTTATATTTTGGTGAGGTTTATCTACATACATAACATCACTCCCCCCCCCCCCTCCCAAAGTCTTATGTGCAAGTTATTTGCAAGTTGAGGCGATCTGGCGCCCTGTGTCCCCGGGTCGATCACCTGGGTTAAAGTCCTGATGTGGTGGGTTGCTGGGGGCCAGGTCCTTTCATAGTGGTTCCTGGCTATCTGTAGTTTGCAGTTTGGTCTTATCCAAATGCTTTACGCGTTAGCCCAGTACATGGTTTCACAATCAAAAGCTCCATTTTCATCACATACACTCCATTCCCCCCCTTGGCTAATGCGGTGCTAGCGGCCCAACTGGGGCCCTGAACATGGTCAACATCACTTATTCTGATGTCGCGTGGGGGGGGGGGCCGTTCGATCATGCGGCATTCTCTGCTGATGGCCTACGGAAGACTCGGTTCTGACTGATTCTGTCTAGTGACTGCATAGCACAAGAATAGCTGGGTCTGTAGGGAGTCTACCATGACATGTGTCGTGCTTGCTTTAGTGATTTGGGCTGCCTGCTCCGGGCTATTGTCACTGACCCTGAGGGCTAGCAAGCCCAGGATGGCCGCAATGGTCTTGAGACTTTCGGTGGTGGCGGAAGGCCAAGTGGTCTCCATGGATCCTGGGCCGTGGTATGGGGGCCCCGGACCACCGACTATGTGTAGCCGCCCTGCCTTACTTTGCAACGTTGGGATGGGCCTTTCGTCTTTGCGATGGGATAGGTTGCAATATCCCACCTAGCAGTTCATCTTTGGCAGGTGGTAACATGGGATCCTGGCTAGTCCATGTCCTAAACTGGGGGGCCTTTACAGTTGACTCCTCGCTTTCTAGCCCTACCACGACCGCGAGTGGGTCTGCAGGCTGCGCCGTTTCCACCCCGGTGGTGGGCAACCGTAGCCAACTGAGGACATTCGTACCATTCTCAGTGCCTGGCCCGTGGCGGATCATGTTACAATGCACATTCGTTGGAGGTGCCCCATTGTTCCACAGCCCTGGCACACATAGGGCTTGAATCGACATTGATGAGCTCTATGGTTGTCCCCGCAGCGCCAACATGGTGCTAATGGATACGCATTCACGCCCCACAGCGGACTCCGAATCACTCTAGGCCTAGGTCTGGCCTCTGCATTTGTGTGGGCCCTGCCCTGTACCGTTCTGCCTGCTGAAAACATTATTTCATGCACAATATTTGCCGGTGAGCTTCGATTCTGTGAAGATATATGTTTCGTGTCATCGTTCATGGATATGAAGGCTTGGGCTATAGTGATGGCCTTACTCAGATCTAGGGAATCAGCAGACAGCAGTTTGCGAAAAAAGACCAAGCACGAAAAAGTCTCACAACATTTCCCCCAAGGAGCCGGCAAACTCGCACTGTCCCGCAAGGCGCCTTAGGTCGGCGACAAAACTCACCACGCTCTGGCCCTCGGAGTGATGGTGCATGTAAAAGCGATACCTGGCCATCAAGATGCTCTCCTTTGGCTTGAGGTGTTCCCTAACCAGTGTACACAGCTTTGTGTAAGACTTGCCCATTGGTTTGACTGGTGGCAGCAAATTTTTGAGGAGGCCATATATCGAAGACCCACATACAGTGAGGAGAATCGCCCTGTGCTCGATCGCCGTCTCAGCATTGTCCAATTCGTTAACCATGAAGTACTGGTTGAGACGCTCAACGAAGGCTTCCCAATCATCATCCTAAAAAAATCTCTCAAGAATACCAACTGCAGCCATTACCATGTGAAAGTTCGTGATCCGATACTCGTCGCTAATTTGTTATGTTCAGAATAAATTCACAGGACTGTATCGTAAGCTCAAACTGTTATGACCTTAGTCTATTTATTCAGACTCCAGAGTGGAGAAGCAGCATGGTGGATCACCTTTTATACCCGCTTGCCCCAGGGTGCACACGTGACTCTTAGGTCTCCCACAAGTGTGCCCCCAAGTGGCAAGTCTTAAATTTTAGTGAAGTTTACATACCTACATAACAAGAATAATGTTAAAGCACAAGGTGGAATAGCAGGGGCACTTACAATATATTAGAACATAAGAACATAAGAAATAGGAGCAGAAGTAGGTCATTTGGCCTCTCGAGCCTGCTCCACCATTCAATCAGATCATGACTGATCTGATCATGGACTCAGGTATCATTTAGATTTGGCGCCGCACAGCGTGTCCAGTCGCCTCGGGAGGTGGACCTTGCTGTCTGCGCTGAAAAAACGATTCCGCGACCGAAAAAGTGACGTTTTTGACGTTATGTCAATGGACGCGCATGCGCAGTACAGCTCCGTGTTGGTAATCGGCCATTTTTAAAGAGTCAGTTGTTTGAGAAGGAGTGCTGTGTGAAAGCATTGGAAAAATTGGATCAGCATCAATGCATGATGCAACACGGTGCAAGGACCAAGAATTTCTTACAGGATGAAGTGGAGGCACTAGTTACTGTGATTGAGACCAGATGGCAGGAGCTGGACACCAGCAGAGGTCACATAAAAGTTCCACCCAAAGCAATGAAGAAACGCTGGACCCAACTTGCAGAAGATTACTGCGCAGTGGTGACCACCATGAGATCTGGAGGCCAGTGTAAAAAGAAGTGACAGGACCTTGGTCAAGTAGTTAGTGTAAGTAATATTTTCATTTATTCAATGGAATTGCAATTGTAAATGTGACCAGCTGTATATGTCCCACCCAGCAGAAAGACACCCTCTCTAAAAAGTTGTATTTTCATCTTTGCAGAGGAAGGTGGCACATAATAAAAGGGAAAGAACTCGAACAGGAGGAGGTTTGGCAAATTGACACCATTGGAAGACAGGGTCGCTACTTTGATGGGTCCTGTCTGGAGAAAAGCAACCACCACTGCACAAGCTGGGCCCACACTCGAGGGAGAGGGTAAGTCCTGCAAATTCCACAGTCTGGCTTTGTTAAATATTAAGTACTGCGCGGGCTAGCCATGCTTCAGTTCATGGAGATGTCTATCTCAATTACACTTCGGTTGATGCAATTTACTATCATTCATCGTGGTCCTTCAAAACAGCCTGCTGCCTGCGCTGTGTGTGCCTACTCATACCACCCTGTCCCCTCCTCTACTGCTAACTAATTGTCTGTGTTCTGTTATATTTTGCAGAACTTGAGGCCGACCCTGACGATGCAGAAGGAGATGCAGATGAGGACGAGCCTGAAGAGGAGAACATCTTCCAAACCCACCCTCCAGACCAAGAGCATGGGGTGAGGGGGAGGGGGAGGGGGAAGGGATGGATGAAGCCTCTACTGTTTTACTGACTTTGGTGGAGGTGCAGGTGCCGCCCATCGAGGTGCCAGCCCCTTCCGTGACTAGTGGTTTGAGTGTTGGTGCGAAATTCTATGGTTTCCTAACGTCCAAGGCTGCAGGTTCCAGTGGGGGGGGGGGGGGACGGTGCAGCGAGGCACACCCAGGGACCCACCTTCCAAGGCTGCGGGTTCCAGTGGTGTGGCACAGCATGGCAAACCCAGGGCCCCACCTTCCAAGGCTGCAGGTCCCAGTGGTGGGGTGCGAGCCACACCCGTGGGGAGGAGGTGAAGGAGAGCTCGACCGCGCTCTCCTGCGGTGCAGGATCTAACAAATGTGGTTCATATGATGACAAAGAGTGGGGTGAGCATTGACCTTACGCAATCACTCCTTGACACCATCACTAGGGTGGGTAATGAGATAGCGGGACTGTCAGGAGAAGTAACAGCAATCTCACGAGAAATGGGAATGGTGTCCGGAACCATGAATGAGGGAATATCTCAGTCAGCTGAAACCATGTCAGTGACCATGAACGAGGGAATGACACAGGTAGCTGATGAGCTGTCAGTGCAAACACTATCACTGAGGGAGGGAATGTCACAGGTAGTTCAGACAGTTTTACTCAACATGAGGGAGGAAATGTTGCAGGTCGTTGAGACACTGTCAGGGCGCATGAGGAACGGCATGTTGGAGTTAGCTGCTGCAATAAGGGAGCACGCCCAGACCCCGCGCCCATTGACAGAATCAACTGCTACTCCCACTCCAATCCCCAGACCAGCCTCTGAAGAGCCCCAAGCCGGGCCCTCCACATTGCTGCCTGTGCCCTCCACCCCTCAACAGGTGCGCATTACCCGAGATCTTAGAAAGAATAAGCTTGGTACGAAACTCAGAAACTCTGCGCCACCACCTGCAGGCAGGGGTGGTGGAGTCACCAAGAACAAGCGCGGCGGGCAGTCTTAGAATAAGGTGGAGGAGAGATGGGTGCAGCCTTTCCTTGCTGCTGCTGCTGCTGCTGTTGCTGCTGTTGTTGTGGTCGTTATTATTATTGTTACTGTTATAACTGTTATTCTCAAAGATTTTTGTAAGTTATGTAAATTTACAAGTTTAAAAGTTAATAAGTGATCTTAAAGTTTTTAAGTGATCTTAGAGTTTGTAAGTGAGCTTAATGTTTGTAAGTGATCGTAACAGAAAACTTTAAAGTTTGATAGAAGAATAATTTTATTAAAGTTAAGTTAAGTATAAAGAACTTAATCAATGAGAAAGTTATTATTTAAATGGAGAAAGATTGCAAAGTGCCGCAGTACAGTGAGACCTGGGGATACTTGTGCATGAAACACAAAAGGATAGTATGCAGGTACAGCAAGTGATCAGGAAAGCCAATGGTATCTTGGCCTTTACCGCAAAGGGGATGGAGTATAAAAGCAGGGAAGTCTTACTACAGCTATAAAAGGTATTGGTGAGGCCACACTTAGAATACTGCGTGCAGTTTTGGTTTCCATATTCACAAAAGGATCTGGCCACTTGCTTTGGAGGCAGTTCAGAGAAGGTTCACTAGGTTGATTCCGGGGATGAGGGGGTTGACTTATGAGGAAAGGTTGTGTGGGCCTCTACTCATTGGAATTCAGAAGAATGAGAGGTGATTTTATAGAAACGTATAAGATTATGAGGGGGCTTGACAAGGTGGATGCAGAGAGGATGGTTCCACTGATGGGGGAGACTAGAACTAGAGGGCATGACCTTAGAATAAGGGGCCACTCATTTAAAACAGATATATGAGAAATTTCTTCTCTCAGAGGGTTGTAAATCTGTGGAATTCGCTGCCTCACAGAGCTGTGGAAGCTGGGATATTGAATACATTTAAGACAGAAATGGACAGGTTCTTAAACGATAAGGGGATAAGGGGTTATGGGGAGTGGGTGGGGAAGTGGAGCGGAATCCATGATCAGATCAGCCATGATCTTATTGAATGGCAGAGCAGGCTCGAGGGGCCATATGGCCTACTCCTGTTCCTATTTCTTGCATTCTTATGTACTTATGTAACTGTTTGTTAAACTTTTGAATAAAATATATTTTACATTAAATGTGAATCATTTCCATTATTTGTTTGATTATTAACACAACTTTTGAAGTAAACAAGAATCATTTTCATCATTTGTTCCATTAATACAACGTAACATTACGGAACAGGTCCAAACAGTAAACATGGTCCATATGGAAAAGTTGTCGCTGAGCCTTCAGGCAGCAAAGCGTTCATGGATGAACTGCTGTCACAAGGCTCGAGCAATCGTTAAGGGGGCACGATGTCCCGCCCTCCTCTACTGTTGTGCTTTGGGTTCAGGTACTTGCATGGCTTCCTCATCACCCTCCTCATCCTCTTGCTCATCATCTGCATCTTCCTCATCATTATCATCAGCCACTCTCATCGCAGGTGGGTCTTCTACTACCAGCAGCTGCTACCTCATGATGGCTAAGTTATGCAGCATGCAGCATAAAACAGTGAACTGACCGACAATCTCAGAGGAGTATTCCAAGTAGCCTCCGGAATGGTCCAGGCATCAGAAACACTGTTTCAAGATGCCAATGGTCCTCTCTATTATGCTGCATGTCATAATGTGTGACATATTGTATTCCCGGTCTGCTTCCGTCCGGGTTACGCATAGGGGCGTCATGAGCCAGGTGGTGAGGCCGTACCCTTCGTCTCCCAGTAACCAGCTCTGCCCTTTTGGCTGCTGCTGAAACATGACGCTTTTGCGTAGAATGAACGCATCATGGATGCTTCCAGTGTATCTTGCATCGACTGACATGATGCGATGCATGTTGTTACACACGAGCTGCACATTCACGGAGTGAAAGCCTTTTTTGTTCCTGTACATCTTGGAATTCTCCAAAGTTGCTCACAAGGCAATGTGGGTACAATCAATGCAGCCCTGTACCTTTGGGAAGCCAGAATCCTGGAGAAGCCCACAGTCCTGTCACGCATTGCCTGGGCGGTCATGAGGAGCTTTTTGTATTAATTTCTCCATGCATATAGTGCAACTGTCACCTGCCGAATGCAGACATGTGTTGCATGTTGAGAGATGGCACACACATCCACATTGTAGCTTGAAACGATCCAGAGGCATAGAATGAAAGTGCAGCTGTAACCTTCACTTCAACTGACAAAGCGGTCCTCCTGACGCTTCTCGGTTGCAGATCTGCTTTCACCGCGCACCACCAAGCAGAAGGGTCGCACAAGATATGGCATTTTCAGTATTACCCCCCCATAGTTAAAGTTTACCTTTGCAAGAAGCTCAAAACGATAGGAAGGCAGGCAGGACAGGTTATTTATTCTCTCTCCCCAAGGTCTGTGTGGATGGACCACACCCAGGCCTTATGACTTCTCCTCCTCACCCCCACCCCCAACTCATTGCAGTCTTGTGAATTCTCCCCTTCTCCCCCTCCCCCAAACTCATTGCAGTATTGTGCCTAATGCAGCTGCCTTCCGATCGGCACCTCCCTCCCGGGCTCAGTGCGGAAGCCTTCTGATCGCCACCCCTCCCCCCCCCCACCCCGGGCTTGTTTTCCAGTCGAGCCCCGAGCCCCTGTGTCCGGGCACTGGGCCGATTCTGACGGCCGACGCAATGACTCCCCCCCTCCCTCCAGCCCTGCTTGAAGACGTTCGGTGGGTCCATGTGAATAAAAAAAAATGAAAACTTCAGAAATCCAAGAAGCTTCCATGTACTCCGTTGAAAAGTTAAAAAAAAGTTGAACTTCATTATGGATATTTCAAGTGTTAGAGACTCCCTCCAAAAACTTTGAAGAAAAACAATGGCATCTTTCAGCGATGATTTTTCAATGTGCGCTGCTTTCTGGTAACTCACCGGAAGGTTTTCCGGGAGTGGCCAGATACACCGACCTGGGATAAAACATTTTTGGGCAAACTGCGAAAAATGCTGAAAACTGGCACGGACGTGAGGGAACGTCATGCATCTATGACCGTCAAAAATACTTAACGTAGAAAAATCGTAACACAAGCAGTTACGCTGGCGCAGATTCCAGGGGGAAACTTTTGAATTAAATAATTACGCCAGAAAAAACAGTGCGCGCCAAAAAAATGGCGCAAATGACTCGGGAAAATTGAGCCCATAGAGTTGGTGAATGAAAAAATACATCAATTTTGGTATCAATTAGCTTTGACTGGTAAAGTCTCGAAGAAGGAAATAGATATTTTTAATTTGCGGCTGTTTTGAGAAACAGCCTGCATTAAACAGCCAGTACATATTGTTCTTTTAAAGTACATTAATATCCCACACTGACAGTGTGAAGCTCTGTTTGGTGGGCTTTGGAAATCATCAGCCAATTTCCAGTGAACATGAGTTTACAGCACAAAATAGCCCTTGAATTGGCTTAAAATGGCCTCCGATGGGGCCGAATTGGTACATGATTAATAATTTTCAATTTGAGATCGATAGATTTTCGCTCGCCAAAAATATTAAGGGATATGGAGCCAAGGCTGGTAAGTAAGAGTTAGGTCACAGATCAGCCATGATCTCATTAATTGGCAGAACAGGCTTGAGGGGTTGACTGGCCTGCTCCTGTTCCGATGTTCCGACGAGATAATCAGTCCTAAATGAAAGTGCTTAATGCTGTCACTGGATGTACAAGCACAAAGTGTCCCGCACTAATGTCCAACACTTGAAAAGTACAGTTTAAAAAAAAGATGGCAAAATGAAATCATTCACTTAAAAGGGTACACACCCTGCAGTATTAAAATTGTTTAATAATCATTTTTGGTTATCATTCACATACATGCACCGTGACTACCTCTTTGATCAAGCTTTTAGCAACGTGTCATAAAATATCTCAGTGTCAAGTTTTGTTGGATAACGCTTCTGTGAAGCACCTTGGGATGTTTTATTATGATAAAGGCGCTATATAAATGCAAGTTGTTTTTGCAGTTGATTTCATAACCCCATTAAATGATTGGACTACCATGAATACTGCATTGCATAAATGTTATTGTTGCACATTAAAGTGGTGACGGTACCTGGTTTTCAGGGAAGGTTCCACTGTTTTAGGAACAAATCCTAGTCTGAATTCTCCCAAAAAATACAACAAAGGCCTTTACCTCAGATCAGTGATTCTTCCTTTTTGAAGTCTAGGGGCTGAAATTCATTAGTGCCGCGTATGTGTCGCGAAGTTTTAAAAGATTGATGATTTAGCTCCCGACAAGATGGCCTGCAAAATTGTGGGAAATTGGGCACTTTTCCCTCAGAAATGAAACGAGGCGCAATCATAGAGCATTAGAAATTTACAGCTCAGAAGGAGGCCATTTCGGCCCATCGTGTCCACGCCGGCCGACCAAGAGCTATCCAGCCAAATCCCACTTTCCAGCTCTTGGTCCGTAGCCCTGTAGGTTACAACACTTTAGGTGCACATCCAAGCATTTTTTAAATGTGGTGAGGGCTTCTGCCTCTACCATCCTTTCAGGCAGTGAGTTCCAGACCCCCACCAGCCTCTGGGTGAAGACATTTCCCCTCATATCTCCTCTAAACCTCCCACCAAATACTTTAAATCTATGTCCCCTGGTTGTTGACCCCTCTGCCAAGGCAAACAGGTCCTTCCTATCCTTTCTATCCAGGCCCCTCATAATTTTATATACCTCAATCAGGTCTCCTCTGTTCCAAAGAAAACAGACCCAGTATCTGCAATCTTTCCTCATAGCCAAAATTCCCCAGTCCAGGCAACATTCTTGTAAATCTTCTCTGCACCCTTTCCAGTGCAATCACATCTTTCCTGTAATGTGGTGTAACTGCTGTAAGGGGTGGTTTGCAGGGGGTCAGCTTTCCCTTCTGACCTTATATGAGCGGTTCCGAATCGCTTCCACACCCTTGGTTCTAGACACTGGAATTATGAAGGGACTGTGACAGACTTGGACAGACAATCGGTTTCAAGGTAGGAAGCAGGTATGGCTTTATTGTGTTTAAAAAAGAAGTAAAAAGCACACCTTTAATAACACACACAGACCAATACACACTGAGGGGTACAACACATTGAATAAATTGTCAAATTACAGCCTGTGGGGAAAAGAATACGGCTTAAACTCTAAATGGGGTAAAAAGGAGAATGCAGATACATTTACACAAGTTATCCCAGCTTCCCTCCTCCCAATTCCCCTAACTATCGAAGTTATAGCTCTGGGGGGTTCAGGGGCTATGCTCACCAATCCTCTTTTTGACAGTTCCAACTCCACGGTTCACCTTAGTTGTCCACGTTCTGTAGTCTGTACCCCTTGTTAGCGTAGGACCAGCTTGTAGAGTGGAAAAATCTTCGGTTTTTCTTCGGTTTTGTCGGGTTGGTTCCGGTTGACTGTTGGGTTGGTCGCGATGGCCCGCAACTTTCCGATAGTGGTTTTGACAGCCTGTTTGCTGTTGTGGTGCTGTCCTTCTGGGTTTTAGAGATTCCTTTCGCCGATGTTTCAGGATCCCACTTTTCGAGGCTGGTGTAGAACTTATGCAACGAGACTGCTAACTTAATAGTGTCTCTTGAAGCACACCTAACTGCCAGAACAGACTTCAATTATACTAAAACAGGCTTCTTTATCTTCCATCAAATCTAGCTCAGTTCTTTGTTTCGATTTTGCAGCCAGTTAACTGAAACTTGATTAAGTGGTTTTAATCTGGCGTTAATAGGCTTTTCGAAGTTGGTGAGCTCTCCATTGTGCTAGTCTGGCCTGAGCCAGATATTTCTATACCTGTTGAAAAGGTGTTGGAATATGTATGTGACATTTGGGTCCTCCGGGTGCGGTGATAAATGTTTCTTCCATTGTTGATTGTTTAAATGCTAATGTTTTCAAGGGGCAAGTTTTGAGGGTATACAGTTCCCAGACAATTTGATTAGTTCCAATGTCCAAACTGGCCCTTTAGATATTGACCCCACCCCTTTTCTTGCAGACCCAACATACACCTTTTAAAAATCCCAAATTCGATTAAAGTTCGTAGTTTCTGCACTTTAGGATTTCAAACTTTCTGGTAGATAGTTCCAAATTAAATTCCCTTTCCTCTGAGTCCAAACACTGGGGGGGGGGAGGGGCGTCTCCATGAATGCATCCCCTTTACACAGTACTCCAGCTGCGGCCTAACCAGTGTTTTATACAATTCAAGCTCATGTATTCCATGCCTCGAACAATAAAGCAAATATTCTATATACCTTCTTAGCCACTTTATCTACCTGGCCTGCTACCTTCAGGAATCTGTGGACCTGCACTCCAAGGTCTCTTTGTTCATCTACACTTTTCAGTGTCATACTATTTAATGTGTATTCCCTTGCCTTGTTAGACCTCGCCAAATGCATTACCTCACAGTTATCTGGATTGAATTCCATTTGCCACTGTTCCGCCCATCTGACCAGTACATTGATATCTTCCTGCAGTCCGCAGCTTCCTCCTTTATTATCCACCACACAACCGAATTTAGTGTCATCTGCAAACTACTTAAACATACCCCCAACATTCAAGTCCAAGTCATTGATATATGCCATAAAAAACAAGGGACCTAGTATTGAGCCCTGCGGAACCCCACTGGATGCAACCTTCCAGTCACAAAAACACCCATCAACTGTTACCCTTCGCTTCCTACCTCTGAGCCAATTTTGGATCTAACTTGCTACTTTGCCCTGGATCCCGTGGGTTTTTACTTTTGTGACCAGTCTGCCAATCAAAAGCTTTTGCTAAAATCCATATACACATCATACGCACTGCCCTCATCGATCCTCCTGGTTACCTTCTCGAAAAATTCAATCAAATTAGTATCGTAGGCTCGAATGGCCTCAGTGTTCGCTGCAGGAGCGCTATTACCGGGGCTGCACCCAATTTCACTGAGGTTCATTGACTGATAATGAGGCTGCTGTTCATTCCAGTTCTTAAAGGTGATGTTGTTTCAGGCAGCATCTGGCCAATCTCATCATTTGTTCAGTTGACTCAGCTGCAAGGAAGGCATGCGATGGCTGCTGCACAGGGTTATGCATGGAACACTCGGTTCAGCGACCTGGCGTTGGAGACATTAGTGGGGGCAGTCGAGGGAAGGAGGGAGGTACTGTTCCTTCCATCCGGGCGAAGGCCAGCTCCACAGGTTTTTCGGGCCATGTGGGCAGAGGTGACTGCGGAGGTGTCGAGTAGCAAGGTGGTGGATAGAATCCCCACCCAGTGTCGCAAAAATTCAACGACCTCACTCGGATGGTCAAAGTGAGTACATGTTTCCACAACTCTTCCATACCAGCCTCTGAGCCTCTGTCTGTGCACACTCTGCAAACCAGCACTTAACCCAGCAGGCAACCATCAACCCTCTGTGCCTATTCACACTCACGCCTTGCCTACATTCATAGCTTTTTAACCATGGCAGGCGTATCTTCCACATACATAACTGGACTCTTACTCACACAGCTTCCTTTCTTTTGCAGGCCAAGATAGCACACAACTGAATTTGGCAGCAGCGGACTGAAGGGAGGAAGCTGGACTACGCCAGCTTTCTGACCTGGAGGAGCGAGTGCTGCAGCTCTTTGGCCCGCAGATGGTGGATCCCGTGGCCACCGGAGAGGTCGAGTCTGCTGGGGGAAACAATGGTATCTTAATCCCCTCTTCTCATCCCACTTCTCCGTTAAGGTCTTGTTACTTTCCACTTCCTCATTCTGTCTGCTTTCCTTGCTATATTCCTGCCCTCCTTCTCTCAACTTAACGCGACACTTTTGCCATTTATGCATTCAGATAAGCAGCCTGTGCCTAAGCACCTGACCCCCCCAACCCAGTCATGAGGGAGAACAGGGGGAGGAGGATGAGGAGGAGGGGGAGGAGGAGGAGGAGAAGTAGCAGGAGGCAACCACTGTGTCACTTCTTCGCTCGCCCGCAGGCACAAGGCCAGATACTGGCATGAAGCGGTCATTAGAGGTTAGTTTAGGACACGGGTATGAACTGGGTGATGCACCGGGGCCTAGCGGGCTGCAGTACGGTCAAGGGGAAAGGGAAGCTCGGGAGCCAGCTCCCCGGAGGACCAGTTCGCACGCGAGTTCTGCTGCACAGGACTCCGATGAGGACCTCGATGGGAAGGCATTCACACAAAGGGTGGTGGCCATGCACTCCGACATGGTAGGTGCGATGGCAAGGGTTTCTGAGAGACTGTCGCACGTGGTAAGCAGTGTGGAGGAGTCCGCCTCCCGCATTGTTGACAGGTCTATGCATTCCATGGAGCCCATCATTGCCAGTGTGCAGACAATGGTGGATTCCCAGACAGACCGTGTGGATCCAGACCTCATGACGCGTGTCATGGGCGATGTGGCAGCTTCCATTGCAGCACAGACGTCTTGGTGCTGCAATAGAGTCAATGGTTACTCTCATAGATGCTAAGACTGCTCTCATGCAGTCTCAGATTGATGCCACGCAATGTCTTGCCGATGTCATGCAGTCTGAGCTGCATGCCACACAAGCCCTGACTGCTGCCATCGCCATTGGGTCCACCACAGTCGACTGGGGATCACACAGTGTCACAGCAGCCCAGCAATCTGTGCTTCATCAGATTGGTGGGGATGCTGAGGAGCTGCCCCGGGTGGGTGGCTCTGGGTCAGTGCAGCAGGAACCTGCTGTCCTCTCTCAGGATGACAGCATTCCTGATCCCACCACTGCCACTCCACCATTGCTGCCCTGTCTGAGTTGGTACAGTCTGCAGCCGGGCCTTCCAGGCCCAGAGCTGGTCGAGGGCATCCTACAAGGCCAGCTGTAGTCTCTGGCCCTGACACACAGCAGCCTTCCACCAGCCGAGCTGCAGCCACAGTGGAGACACCGCGGAGAAGTTGTAGAATATGTCGTCAAAAAAGCGGCTATAAGAAAATTCACAAGGGTGATAATTAAATACACAGTTATAGATTTTATTGTTGCTTCATAAATGTTGATTGGAATGTTTAATGTTTACTGTTGTCTCTCATTTCAGTCTTGGGGCTTTGGTATGGAAGGGCAAATTGATGTGGTGAGGGGGATGTCCACAGGAACTGGGAAGTGGGATGGAAATTAGTGGAAGTGAGCTCTGATGAGACGGTCGTGGACCTCCCTTACAGGATCGCGATGGAGTTGCTGCCTCCTCCGTCATGGCTGTTACTGCTCCTGCTCCTCCTCGTCCTCCTGCTGTTGCTCCTCTTCCTGGTCCTCCTGCTCCTCCTCCTGAGGTGGTACGGCTATGCCTGGTGGCAATGGCTGTGCCCTCATGATGGCCAGGTTGTGCAGCATGCAGCAGACGACGACGAATAGGGGCTCCCGCTCAGGCAAGCACCGGAGGATTCCTCCCGAGCAGTCAAAGGCAGCGGAACCGTGGCTTCGGTACTCTGATGGCCTGCTCAATGATGTTCCTGGTGGCAGCTTGGCTCGCATTGTACGTGTGCTGGCCAGGAGTGTTGGGTTTGTGGAGGGGAGTCATGAGCCAGATGCATAGCGGGTAGCCCTGGTCTCCGAGCAGTCAGCTGCGAGCTTCATTTGGGGGCTGGTACAGAGCTGGCTCACCGGTCTGGCGCAAGCTCAAGGCATTGTGGCTGCTGCCAGGATAGCGGGCATTGACAAGTCATTATTCTTCATGTCTGGTCACACATCGCCTGCACATTCAGTAAGTGGTAGCCTTTGCGATTACGGAAGAACTCTCGATTGTTATGCGGCGCCCTCAAAGCGACATGGGTGCAGTCAATGGTGCCCAGCACCATGGGGAAGCCCGCAATCCTGGCAAAGCCACGTGCACACTAGTGCTGCTTTTCTCTGCTCCTGGGAAAGGAGATAAAATCCCTTCTCTTTCTGCGCAGAGCATCTGTGACCTTGCGGATGGAGCAATGGACATCAAACTGGCAGATGTTGGAGTTGTCCACTGTTGCTTCCTGGAAAGATCCATTGGCGTAGAACTTGAGAGAGATTGTGACCTTGCCTGGCACTGAGAGAGCCCTCACCCTGAGGTGAGGCTCGAGGTATTGTTGCAGCAGATGGCAGAGCTCTGTGACCAAGTCCTTCCTGAAACGCAGCCTTCGCGTGCACTGCTGCTCACTGAAATTGATGTAGGAGAACTGCTGACACAATACCCTGGGGGAGTATGGCCTTCTGTTGCCATCCCTGTGGTGCCTTCTTCCTTTGGAAGCATCTTCATGAGCTTCTCCCTGTGGTGCAGGATCTGTTTCACTCTCCCTCTCTCTGTCCCTCTCCCTCTCCCTCTCTCTGTCCCTCTCCCTCTCCCTCTCTCTGTCCCTCTCCCTTTCCCTCTCCCATTCCCTCTCCCTCTCCCTCTCTCTGTCCCTCTTCCTCTCTCTGTCCCTCTCTCTGTACCTCTCTCTGTCCCTCTCCCTCTCTCTGTCCCTCTCCCTGTCCCTCTCCCTCTCTCTGTCCCTCTCCCTCTCTCTGTCCCTCTCTCTGTCCCTCGCCCTGTCCCTCTCTCTGTCCCTCTCTCTGTCCCTCTCTCTGTCCCTCTCCCTCTCCCTCTCCCTCTCCCTCTCTATGTCCCTCTCTCTGTCCCTCTCTGTCCCTCTTCCTCTCTCTGTCCCTCTCTCTGTCCCTCTCCCTCTCTCTGTCCCTCTCTCTGTCTCTCTCTCTGTCCCTCTCTCTGTCCCTCTCTGTCCCTCTCCCTTTCCCTCTCTCTGTCCCTCTCCCTGTCCCTCTCCCTGTCCTTCTGCCTCTCCCTCTCCCTCTCCCTCTCCCTCTCCCTCTGCCTGTACCTCTCCCTCTCCCTCTGCCTGTACCTCTCTCGTTCCTCTCCCTTTCCTTCTCTCTGTATCTCTCCCTGTCCGTCTCCCTGTGTCTCTCTCCCTGTCTCTCTCCCTGTCCTCTCCCTGTCCCTCTCCCTCTCCCTCTCTCAGTCCTTCTCCCTCTCTCAGTCCCTCTCCCTCTCCCTGTCCCTCTCCCTGTCTCTCTCCGTCCCTCTCCCTCTCTCTGTGTCTCTCCTTCTCTCTCTCCCTGTCCCTCTCCCTATCCCTCAAGATGTGGTCTCACCAAGGCCCTATACAACTACAGTAAGACCTCCTTGCTCCAATACCCAAATCCTCTCGCTATGAAGGCCAACATGCCATTTGCTTTCTCTACTGCCTGCTGTACCTGCATGCCAACTTTCAATGACTGATGTACCATGACACCCAGGTCTCGTTGCACCTCCCCTTATCCTATTCTGTCAAAATTCAGATAATATTCTGCCTTCTTATTTTTGCCACCAAAGTGGATAACCTCAGATTTATCGACATTATACTGCATCTGCCCTGCATTTGCCCACTCACCTAACACATCCAGTCACCCTGCAGCCTCTTGGCATCCTCCTCACAGCCCTCACTGCCACCCAGCTTCGTGTCATCTGCAAACTTGGAGATATTACATTCAATTCCTTCGTCTAAGTAATTAATGTATATTGTAAATAGCTGGGGTCCCAGCACTGAACCTTACCTCAATACATTACCCCCAATATCATGTGCTTTCATTTTGCACACTAATCTCTTGTGTGGGACCTTGTCAAAAGCCTTTTGAAAGTCCAAATACATCCACTGGTTCTCCCTTGTCCACTCTATTAGTTACATCCTCAAAAAATTCTAGAAGATTTGTCAAGCGTGATTTCCCTTTCATAAATCAATGCTGACTTGGACCGATCCTGCATCTGCTTTCCAAATGCGTTGCTATTACATCTTTAATAAATTATTCCAACATTTTCCCCACTACCGATGTCAGGCTGACCAGTCTATAGTTCCCTGCTTTCTCTCTCCCTCCTTTTTTTAAAAGTAGGGTTACATTCACTACCCTCCAATCTATAGAAACTGATCCAGAGTCTATAGAATGTTGGAAAATGACCACCAATGCATCTACTATTTCTAGGGCCACTTCCTTAAGTGCTCTGGGATGCAGACTATCAGGCCCTGGGGATTTATCGGCCTTCAGTCCCATCAATTTCCTTAACACAATTTCCTGACTTAGTGAAGACAGAACCAAAGTATTTGTTCAATTGGTCTGCCATTTCTTTGTTCCCCATTATAAATTCACCTGATTTTGACTACATTTGTCTTCACTAATCTTTTTCTCTTCACATATCTATAGAAGCTTTTGCAGTCAGTTTTTATGTTTCCTGCAAGCTTACTCTCATACTCTAGTTTCCCGCTCCTAATTAAACCCTTTGTCCTCCTCTGCTGAATTCTAAATTTCTCCCAGTCCTCAGGTTTGCTGCTTTTTCTGGCCAATTTATATGCCTCTTCATTGGATTTAACACTATCCCTAATTTCCCTTGTTAGCCACGGTTGAACATAAGAACATAAGAACATAAGAATTAGGAACAGTAGTAGGCCATCAAGCCCCTCGAGCCTGCTCCGCCATTCAAAAAGATCATTTCTGATCTGGCCGTGGACTCAGCTCCACTTACCCACCCGCTCCCCATAACCCTTAATTCCCTTATTGGTTAAAAATCTATCTATCTGTGATTTGACTACATTCAATGAACTCGCCTCAACTGCTTCCTTGGGCAGAGAATTCCACAGATTCACAACCCTCTGGGAGAAGAAATTCTTTCTCAACTTGGTTTTAAATTTATTTTGAGGCTGTGCGACCTAGTTCTTGTCTCCCCGACCAGTGGAAACAACCTCTCTGCCTCTATCTTGTCTATCCCTTTCATTATTTTAAATATTTCGATAAGATCACCCCTCATCCTTCTGAACTCCAACGAGTAAAGACCCAGTCTACTCAATCTATCATCATAAGGTAACCTCCTCATCTCCGGAATCAGCCTAGTGAATCGTCTCTGTACCCCCTCCAAGTCTAGTATATCCTTCCTTAAGTAAGGTGACCAAAACTGCATGCAGTACTCCAGGTGCGGCCTCACCAATACCCTGTACAGTTGCAGCAGGACCTCCCTGCTTTTGTACTCCATCCCTCTCGCAATGAAGGCCAACATTCCATTCGCCTTCCTGATTACCTGCTGCACCTGCAAATTAACTTTTTGGGATTCATGCACAAGGACCCCCAGGTCCCTCTGCACCGCAGCATGTTGTAATTTCTCCCCATTCAAATAATATTCCCTTTTACTGTTTTTTTTTTCCAAGGTGGATGACCTCACATTTTCCGACATTGTATTCCATCTGCCAAACCTTAGCCCATTCGCTTAACCTATCTAAATCTCTTTGCAGCCTCTCTGTGTCCTCTACACAACCCGCTTTCCCACTAATCTTTGTGTCATCTTCAAATTTTGTTACACTACACTCTGTCCCCTCTTCCAGGTTATCTATGTATATTGTAAACAGTTATGGTCCCAGCACCGATCCCTGTGGCACACCACTAACCACCGATTTCCAACCTGAAAAGGACCCATTTATCCCGACTCTCTGCTTTCTGTTAGCCAGCCAATTCTCTATCTATGCTAATACATTTCCTCTGACTCCACGTACCTTTATCTTCTGCAGTAACTTTTTGTGTGGCACCTTATCGGAAGCCTTTTGGAATTCTAAATACACCACATCCATCAGTACACCTCTATCCACCATGCTCGTTATATCCTCAAAGAATTCCAGTAAATTAGTTAAACATGATTTCCCCTTCATGAATCCATGTTGCGTCTGCTTGATTGCACTATTCCTATCTAGATGTCCCGCTATTTCTTCCTTAATGATAGCTTCAAGCATTTTCCCCACTACAGATGTTAAACTAACCAGCCTATAGTTATCTGCCTTTGTCTGCCCCTTTTTTAAACAGAGGCGTTACATTAGCTGCTTTCCAATCCGCTGGTACCTCCCCAGAGTCCAGAGAATTTTGGTAGATTATAACGATTGCATCTGCTATAACTTCCGCCATCGCTTTTAATACCGTGGGATGCATTTCATCAGGACCAGGGGACTTGTCTACCTTGAGTCCCATTAGCCTGTCCAGCACTACCCCCCTAGTGATAGTGATTGTCTCAAGGTCCTCCCTTCCCACATTCCCGTGACCAGCAATTTTTGGCATGGTTTTTGTATCTTCCACTGTGAAGACCGAAGCAAAATAATTGTTTAAGGTCTCAACCATTTCCACATTTTCCATTATTAAATCCCCCTTCTCATCTTCTAAGGGACCAACATTTACTTTAGTCACTCTCTTCCGTTTTATATATCAGTAAAAGCTTTTACTATCCGTTTTTATGTTTTGTGCAAGTTTACTTTCGTAATCCATCTTTCCTTTCTTCCCCATTTTATTTTTACGCCAGACTGGGATGTAAATTGTTGAAGTTCAACCATGTGATCTTTAAATGTCTGCCATTGCCTATCCACCATCAACACTTTAAGTATCATTCGCCAGTCTATCCTAGTCAATTCACGTCTTATACTGTCAAAATTACCTTTCCTAAAGTTCACGAATCTAGTCTCTGAATTAACTGTGTCCTCTCCATTATATTATGGTCACTCTTCCCCAAGGAGCCTCGCACAACAAGATTGCTAATTAGTCCCTTCTCATTACACAACACCTAGTCTCGGATGGCCAGCTCTCTCGTTGGTTCCTCAACGTATTGGTCTCGAAAACCATCCTTTATACACTCCAGGAAATCCTCCTCCACCATATTGCTACCAGTTTGGTTAGCCCAAGCTATATGCAGATTAAAGTCACCCATGATAACGGCTGTATCTTTATTGCACGCATCCCTAATTTCCTGTTTAATGCCATCCCCGACCTCACTACTACTGTTGGGTGGTCTGTACACAACTCCCACTAGAGTTTTCTGCCCTTTGTTGTTCCAGCTCTACCCATACAGATTCCACATCATTCAAGCTAATGTCCTTTCTCACTATTGCGTTAATCTCTTTAACCAGCAACGCTACCCCACCTGAATTTTGAATACCCCATGATGTTGAGTTCCCAGCCTTGGTCACCCTGGAGCCATGTCTCCGTAATCCCAATTACATCATATCCGTTAACAGCTATCTGTGCAGTTAATTGTCAGTCTCTGTGTCTCTCCCTGTCCCTCTCTCTGTGTCTCTCTGTGTGTCTCTCCATGTGCTGCTCCCTCTCTTAGTTGTACTTTTTCTCTATCCCTCTCTTGGTGATAGCCTTTCTCTCTCCCTCTCTTGATGCCTTTTCCTCTGCAATTGGCGGTACCATTGTCTTCGGCGAAGCATCCTTTGACCATGAAGTCGGAGCAGGCAGTACAAAAATGGCACAAAGTAGAAAGTGCCGTGAGTGATACAGGGGAAATGGTACGAGGTAGAACAATGGTCTAGCAAGAAATCGCTGAGATCGGTCTACCAGCTACACTTACTAACTGTTGCAAACCAGAAATAGGTAATGGCTGACAAAAGAAAACTTTGCATAATGGCGCCTTTAAATAGCGCTGGTGCATCCGGTTCCCGATTGCAAGTCGACAGCTCAAGCTGTCGTTGTCATCGCCGGGCGCGAAGATCGGTTGCGCGGGCAATTTCACTTCCGGGGCGGTAAGGAGGCGTTGCGCACGCCGATGACATCATCATTGCTGCGCGCTGCCGAGCGGGGCAGCTTGTGCCTGGAGCGGGGAGCTATCTTGTATCACCTCCGCAAAACCACTGCTCAATTCCGCTCCGGGAGATTTTCTCCCCTCGCCCGAGTGAAATCTATTTTGCGCCCCATGGCCGTCACTAAAAGGGTCAATTTTGGCCCCTATTAGACTCTTAATTATGGTGTGACTGCTAAATTTTCCATCAGTTATATGTCGGAATAAACTTGATATAAAAATAAAACTCTCCTAGACGTTTTAAATTCTTGGGATACAGTCGAAGTCTCATATCCTTCGTTTTCAATGTCATGCATTCACCAGAGATTGTATATTTTGGTTCAATCTAACAACTGGAAAAGTTTGACTGCTCTCCACATGATTTGTGCCTGTAGACTTTGTTGGACCAAGGTGTATTAAGTCATATGTATTATCCTCCAAGAATCGATGATAAATCGATGCTTTGAATTGTGTTGTAGGCATTATCACTGAGATACTTGTAGGTTAATCGCTGGTTAATAGAAAAAAAAATGGTCCCGAAATTCGGCCTCGCCGGGTCCATACGCAATACCTACGGACCCACGAGGCCTCACAAAAGCCGGTATTTCGGGGCGCAATGCGCATGCGCTGAAAACCTGCTTTTCCAATCTGTCAAGATATCTCCTGACAGATCTTCCACATCCCCGGGAGAAGGACATCCGCGCAGGCGAGATTGGGCTATCTGCCAAAAACTGTGAAAGACCAGGGAGAGATAAGTAAAAATGTGTTGGTCATGAATCGTTTACCAATAAATGGCCCAAAATAACCTCTACATAGTGCATATTAGCTATATTTTACATACTAAAGTGCAGTAATATAGACACGTGGAGCAACCAAATTGTGCACAGCTAGGTCCCACAAACACCAATGAGGCAAATGGCCACACAATCTCTTTTCAATGGTGCACTGAACTATATTCATACTCACTTTATAAACCGATATAAAGTACCCTCTCCTTTCAAGGTTAAAAATTGTTTCATCAGAGATGATCCATCTGGAAATACTCTTTCCTTATTCACTCTATCAAAACCTTTCATAATTTTAACCCACATATCCCCATAAACTCCTCTTAACTTCCGCTGCTCCAGTGAAAATTATGCCAGCATGTCAAGTATCTCCAGTTAACTATAGTTTTCTCAACCTTCAATCAATTCTTTCACCCCAAAAAATCTTTCCAATTTCCTACTAAATTTGCCAGCAAGATTCATTTTGTTTGCAATTTACAAATGATATGCCTTATGCATAACTTCTCATAAGATTATGTAAAAAAATCTTAAAATATTACAGCACAGGAGGAAGCCATTCGGCCCATCGAGTCTGTGCCAGCTCTTTTGAAGAGCAATCAATTAGAACCACTCCCCCGCTTTTTCTCCAGATCCCTACATTTTTTATTCTTCAAGTATTTATAGAATTCCCTTTTTGAGGGCTACTATTAAATTTATATCCACCACCCACTTGTTGCGCAGTAAATCATTGCAAAGCTCTCCCCATATTAAATCGTTTGTTTCCACCAAAAGTGTGGAATGCCATTATGCGCTAACGCTGCCAGACTGTGTTATAATGAGAGCTCACTGCCTGCTTTAGTTGTATTGCAAACATGAATGTTGAAATCAGTTTTCCGGTTACTGGGTTAAATTGCTAGCTCCACAGCTTGTTTCCTCTGATTTTCTGTCTTTCAATCAAGACTGACTGATTGCAGCATAGCAATCGCATTGCTTTGCGTCAGTCAATGCAATGAACGGGACCAGCACAATGGACTGGAATTTGCTGTGAAACCAATGTTGAGGCTAAAGGCGCTCGCCGTTATTTATGCACAAATTCTACAGCAACTTTAGGCAGATGCCGGGTTAAACGCGAATATCCAAAAGTTGCTGTCCGAGATGCCGTTATATCTCTCAGCCTGCTTCATCATCGACATTCATTGAACAGTATGACGTTGCTATATTTGTGCGGTAGATACGAACTAAACTTGCCACAGAAAGTCTTGTCCATTTCAGTCTAAGTACCTTTTTAACGGCATGGTAACTGTTAATCACTGCCTGTCAACCTCTCTGGAAATTAACTCTTAAAAGTGTGGAGTATCATTCATTCAGGTTTTAATTGTTTTTGGAGATTTAAAAAATGTAAAATTTTATTTTTTTTACTTCTCATTTTTGTCTCTTTTCTCTCAATCCAATCTTTTCATCCCTCTCTTTGTTTCTCTCAGTACTTAATTTGACATTGATTTCACCCACTCTAACTTACACTTCCTTCTCAGTCCTCTCAATTTCTCAATTCTTCAATCTGATTGGTTAAGGAGATATCCAGTTGCTTTTCCTGTTCACTCAGGTCCCAGATGCCTAGCTCACACTGACTTACAGCAACTTGCCATGCAATATCCCTGAAAACCTAAAACTAGCTAATGGCAGATGCCGTTAGATGTCCTGCTACAGCAAATTATGGCCCATTGTATTGGCTTTCAGCGAAATGCTGCATCCATGGGAAAGTGAGCCCAAGCCTCTCTGATATGAACTGGGTCCCAGAAATTTTACCTTTATAATTGATCATCTGAGAATGAGTCACATAGTTATAGGTGTAAAGCAAGATTATGGAATGCAGGCTCAACTTTAACTGAACCGAAGTCAAGAGTGCAGTTAACAGAACTTCACAACAACATAATGTTGAAAATGTGACAATTCCACACCGTGGCCACTTAAATCGAGAAACAGCTGTGCAATTAGAGGAATTATCCATTTATTTATTTTTTCCCTACTCAATCTTGGGATATGGGGGTCGCTGGCAAGGCCAGCATTTATTGTCCACTCCTAGCTGCCCTTGAGAAGGTGGTGGCGAGTCTCCTTCTTGAACTGCTGCAGTCCATGTGGTGAAAGAACATAAGAACATAAGAACATAAGAAATAGGAAATAGGACCTGGCCCCTAGAGCCTGCTCCATCATTTAATAAGGTCATGGCTGATCTGATCATGGACTCAGCTCCACTTCCTTGCCCGCTCCCCTTTATTCCCTTATTGCTCAAAAATTTGTCTATCTTCACATTAAATATATTCAATGATCCAGCCACCACATCTCTCTGGGGCAGAGAACACTATAGATATACAACCTTCTGAAAGAAGAAATTCCTCCTCATCTCAGTTTTAAATGGGCGATATTTCTGGCTTGGACGATAAAAAAGGGTTTTTAGATCACCGGCTTCTCGCCCATTCTCAAAGCACCTAGTTTCCACTTTTGAAAATGGCGTTACCGCGAGTGATATAAAATGGGCGATAGCGTAAAATTTTTTTGACCCTCTGCCGTAAAGTGTCACCATTCTTAGCAATGGCATGTCAACGCTCGATTCCCGAGATTCTGGAGGTCAAAGGTCATCATGACATGCACAGAAGAGGAGGCAGAGAGAGAGGGAGCTCAGGGGGACTGAAGGCGTGTCTGGATGTGGCGTGGCTGCTTTGGTAGGAAGGAGGAAGACTTTAGAGCTTCACAGCAAGTAGGCAAACAAAAAGTAGCTGTTACCAGCCACATATTTGACCGAATTTGACCTATAATGGAGTGAGAGGAGGAGGCATCATAGCATGCTGTGGAGCCTGAAGCTGGAGAGAGCAGTGAGGTGGGAGAGGAGCGCATTGGAGGGCACAAAAGAACCAGGAGGTACTCGGACGAGGCAAATGCCTCCCTCCTGCAGGAGGTCGAGTTATGCTGGGGTGATTTGACACAGGGAGGGCGTGGGAAGCCCACCCCAAAGGCCTACCAGAGAATATGGACCGAGATAGCAGAGGTGGTCTTGTCGGCTACCAACGAGGTGCGTGAGGGCAATCAATGCCGCAAACGATGGAACGACCTTGTGGGATCCACAAGAGTAAGTATTACATTGATTTACATGTACTTATGTATTCATATAATTTGATTTGTAACAGTCATGAGTGACTATCAGCAGATGTGAGGTCTTTCACTTTTACCGGATGTTGTACTCAAAGCCTGCAGTCACGGGGTACGTTTTTAGGTAAAGAATGATAACTATCATAATAATCATGATCACATCTGTCAGGTATGTGTTGTATCAGTGTCTGTGACAGTACCTAGCAATGATATCACGCAATGATCTAATGCCATGTCGTCCTGTCATCTTTTACAGAAGAAGCTATCGACGATGAGGTCCGGGCAGAGGCGAACGGGTGGGGGGGGCACCAGTCCCCAGCGACATCACTGACATGGGGGAGCGAGTGTTCGCACTTGTGGGGAAGCACACCCAGACAGCAGCGGATGCATCTGCAGACCCTGAATTGATGCCACGTGGGTAAAGTTTACACCATTGCATGATGTAAAGTCAATAGATACCACAGCCACTCATATCCGAACAATCATATATGACAGATGTTTTCTGAAAATGATGGCCTAATGAAAATCATTGCAGTGCAAATGTGTTGATGGTTATGAAATGTGATGTCTGTGATGATTTTGAAGGCTGTGGTGCTTTTCTCGTGCATATGCTGTGTGTAGCGCTGGACTCATCTTGTCACCCTAGTACCCCCTTCTCCTCTAACAACCTCATTTGTGTTTTGCAGCTCAGCAAGCAGCGCTCCCAAGACAAGGCCACAGAGGCCAGAAAGTGAGTACGTGGGACCCGACTCTCCGGACGATCCTACTACATCTGGTGCTGAGGAGCACCGATTTTTGCCCGTCAATCCGCTGGGTCAGTTCTCCATGGTAGAGAGCGCGGACTTCGAGGAACCTGCATCGCTACGCTCCAGAAGCCATTCCACCCCAAGGCCATCAATAGTCCTCCAGTCATTCCCGCTTCCACTCTGGAGCTACCGACATAAGCATCTCACCACAGGGCACCCCATTTGTCCCCAGGATGGCGCCGAGCCCGCGGAGGTCCCGTGGATGCGGCAGGTCTGCGCCACCAGCGCCACATGACAGCGGAGAGATGGTACAGTTGTCCAGGAGGACTGTAGACATTGGTGACCAGATCATCGAAGCATTAGAGGGCATATCCCGACAGCTGGCCACTATCTCCGGCACCATGACCAAGTACATTCCGCGGATGGCGAAATCCCTGGAAGCGATAGTCAGGAACACTGCTGCCACAGGCCTCCCAGTGATCCTCGAGTGCGGCACTCCACCCCTAGGTTCCGCACCACCACTGCGAATGACAGATGAGAGCAAGGACCAAGATCCTGCTTCTGCATCAGAGAATGTTTCCTCCTCATCACCCCCCGCTCCCGTACCTGTGCAACCACCGCATCTGTCTTCATCCCCACCAATGAGACAGCAACTGAGGAGCTCCTCGGCCAGGCGTTTTGGAGCAAGGAAGGGAAGGGGTAGAGGTGGGGAGAAGAAGGGGAGGGGGGGAAGGAAAGTGAGGTGATGGCTGTGTTATATCTCCATCTGGGTGTATGCAATTTGTTGCAATGTATGGGGGCTGCGGACCACGCTCTTGCTTTGCCTTTGTATTCTGTGTTGCTGGACCTTTTGAACATGTGATTTATGTCAGTGGTGGAAAAAGTAGGGTGTGGGGGGTGAAGGATGTTATTGCCTGTGAGGCTTATGATTTCAGACCAATGTCGCTATCAAATTTTTGTTATTGAACATAACCTTGTTGCGCATTGTCTCAGATAGCTGGACCATTACACACTGGTGATTCCTTAACATGAAAGAGTTAAATACAACTTAACATCAATCAATGTAAACTTTAACTGGCACCAAGTTGATGGGCACCATTGATATCTGAGCTGCACACACACAGCAGTGTGTCAGCATTGTCACTCACATCAACGCTCTTTCAGGCAAATCGTTTAGATATCAGCTCCTCACGTAAGAGTGAGATTTAAAAATGCCAGCCACATCACTGGCATTCATTCACAACAGTTCCACTTTTTGTGCGCGTTTTTTTCGGCGAGCGATATTGTGGGCTATATTTGTGCGAGGTGATGAAATTGACGCTGGGTGATCTGTTGGGCGTTAGTTTCAGTAAATAAGTTCTTCACGACAAAAAATAGTGAGTGGGCGTTAATATTGAATCTCGGCGTTAAATCAGTGCAGAAATTAACACTGGGCGATATTATGGACATTGATTTCGCCCATTCTGATGATTCTGCCCCCAAAAAGTGGGCGGGCAGTAATATTTTCTCCCGGCCTTTAAGCACATGGGGAAAATAACGCTCGCTGATAAGTTTCCTAAAAATGGCCGTCAGTTTCCATTTTGTGGCTAAATGGGCGATATCTGTGCGTTATACGTCATTTCAGAGGTTAAATGGGCATTAAATGGGCATTAAATGGGCGTTAAGCATGCAAAACAAGTGCAGGTTCTAGCCCCATGTCCCCTAGTTTTAGTTTCCCCTATGTCTGGAAATATCCTCTCTGCGTCCACTTTATTGAGCCCCCTCATTATCTTATATGTTTCGATAAGATCACCTCTCATTCTTCTGCACTCCAATGTGTATCGGCCCAGCCTACTCAACCTATCTTCATAAGTCAGCCCCCTCTTCTCTGGAATCAATCTAGTGAACCTTCTCTGAACAGCCTCCAATGCAAGTATATCCTTCCTTTAATATATAGACCAAAATTGTATGTAGTACTCTAGGTGTGGCCTCACCAATACCCTGTACACTTGTAGCAGGACTTCTCTGCTTTTATACTCTATTGTCCTTGCAATAAAGGCCAACATTCCATTTGCCTTCCTGATTACTTGCTGTACCTGCATACTAACTTTTTGTGTTTCATGCACAAGGACCCCCAGGTCCCTCTGCACTGTAGCACTTTGCAATTTTTCTCCATTTAAATTATAATGTGCTTTTCTATATTCTCCACCAAAGCGCTCCCACAGTACTGTTTGGGAGGGGAGTTCCAGCATTTTGATTCCAGCATCGATGAAGAAATGACTAACTTAGAATTTTATTTCAAGTTAAACTAGAAGCAGACCCAGGGTCTGCATGTTCAAGCTATGGCTGATATCAGGAAATTCGTCTTTGGACAGAGAGTGTTCAACATGTCGAATGAACTTGCAGAAAGAGTAGGAAAGCCAAGTTCAAGAAACAATTGGGTGGTTGGGAGGGCTTGGGCGGGGGTGGGGGGGCAATGGGCTGTTTGGCTGTTTGGATCGTTAGGGTGGATGAACATAAGATGGACTGAATAGGCTTCCTCATTTGTAATTATCTTGTGACCTGTGACCCAGGCTTCTCAAATTTAATGAAAAATATCTGTGAACTATGCTACTTGATCAGAGTGCCGTATTGATGGGAGTCATGAGCAGTGATTCAAACCATTCAATGACCCTATATGGAGGAGGACTAGGCACAAGGGTGAGTGATCCACAATGAGAAAATAATGTAATGAGGAGGCGAGGGTTGAAGAAGTGGCAGGGTGGTTGTTTGCACAACTTAAACCACAATGAAAATCATACAAATTAGGATGAGTGAGAATGGGAGAGCTATGCACGGTTCCACAAGTGGTTGGCGACCCACCATCATCCACATGTTAAACTACTGATCTTAATCACACTCTCATGGGGAGTTTCCACACGAAGGTCACAGTGAGAGAGGGATCAATTCGAACAGGTGTGATACCTGACGTACCCTTGCTCTCTGCCTGAGTTTTGGAGCAGCTTTAATGAAGGTCTCAGTGCATGCCCCAGCACCCCACATTACAGCTTGGCTAGTCATTGCTATGGCCCGAAATTCCGGCCTCACTGGGTGTGTATGATGTGCGTATGGACCCGGCGAGGCCTCGCAAATGTCGGTTCTTGGCGCGCGCTGCGCAGGCACCGAGAGCTGGCTTTTACGATCTATCAGAATATCTTTTGACAGATTCTACCCATCTCCGGGAGAAGGACATTCATGGGGCAGAGGTGGGGTCGTTTACCCAACTCTTGCCCAGCGAATGTCCTTCAAACTATTACGCCTGGTAAAAGCAGGCGTATAGCCTACTTTTACTGGCATAAGAGTTTTAAAATATAGAAAAATTAAATTTAATCACTCATTTTTATATTAAAAACCATGTCAATTAAGATAAGTTTATTTTTAACCCTATTAAATACATTAAAAAATGTTTAAAAAAATGTTAACATTCAATTTCAATTAATTTTAAATATTTGAGGTGTTTTTAAATTTATTGTGTTGTGTTTCTTGTTTTAGGGATTTTAGTCTCATTGACAGTAATGGGAGCTTATACAAACAGAGATCCCATTTGTAGCAATGAGAATACGAGACAGTAATTGGTGGTCCAGGCCCACGTAATTCCAGGAGACGAATACATGCCTGATGGATATGTTCCCGTACACTGTTCCGACTGGAACCCTACATTCCTCCAGGACCACCAGGTATTTTCGTAAATTATTTTCGGGTCAGAGGCGTTCGTCCGAAGGAAGCCTCCAACCACAATTTTCCCCCCAATGTGTCTGGGAGACCCATGGCAGAGGACGAGAATACCTTAAGAAATGCAAATTTGCATTATCAACTAAAAGACAAACTAAACAATACAACTTTCATTTATATAGCATTTATATATAACAGGAAAGTTATCAGACAACATTTGACACCAAGCCACATAAGGAAATATTAGAAATAAAAACAGAAAGTGCTGGAAATACTCAGCAGGGCAGACATCATCTGCGGAGAGAGAAACAGTGTTAACTTTTAAGGTCAGAACGTCTGTTCTGTCAGTTCTGACAAAAGGTCTTCAACCTGAAATGTTAACTCTGTTTCTCTCTCCACAGATGCTACATAATCTGCTACATAAGCTACATAATTTATTTCCGATTTCCAAAATCAACAGTAATTTGCTTTTGTAAGGAGCTTTAGGGCAGGTAGAGGTAGGTTTTCAGGTGCGCCTTAAAGCAGGAGAGAGAGGTCGAGGCGGAGAGAGCCGGGATAAATGGCTCCTTTTCAGAATGGCAGGAAGTGACTAGTGGGGTGCCGCAGGGTTCAGTGCTGGGACCCCAGCTATTTACAATCTACATCAATGATTTAGATGAAGGAATTGAGTATAATATCTCCAAGTTTGCAGATGACACTACTCTGGGCGGTGATATGAGCTGTGAGGAGCATGCTAAGAGGCTGCAGGGTGACTTGGACAGGTTAGGTGAGTGGGCAAATGCATGGCAGATGCAGTATAATGTAGATAAATGTGAGGTTATCCACTTTGGTGGCAAAAACATGAAGGCAGAATATTATCTGAATGGCGGCAGATTAGGAAAAGGAGAGGTGCAACGAGACCTGGGTGTCATGGTACATCAGTCATTGAAAGTTGGCATGCAGGCACAGCAGGTGGTAAAGAAGGCAAATGGCATGTTGGCCTTCATAGCTAGGGGATTTGAGTATAGGAGTGGGGAGGTCTTACTGCAGTTGTACAGGGCCTTGGTGAGGCCTCACCTGGAATATTGTGTTCAGTTTTCATCTAATCTGAGGAAGGACGTTCTTGCTATTGAGGGAGTGCAGCGAAGGTTCACCAGCTTGATTCCCAGGATGGCAGGACTGACATACAAGGAGAGAATGGATCGACCAGGCCTGTATTCATGGGAGTTTTGAAGAATGAGAGGGGATCTCATAGAAACAGATAAAATTTTGATGGGACTGGACAGGTGAGATGCAGGAAGAATGTTCCCGATGTTGGGGAAATCCAGAACCAGGGGTCAGAGTCTAAGAATAAGGGGTAAGCCAGTTAGGACCAAGATGAGGAGAAACTTCTTCACTCAGAGAGTTGTTAACCTGTGGAATTCTCTACCACAGAGAGTTATTGATGCCACTTCTTTAGATATATTCATGAGGGAGTTAGATAAGGCTCTTACAGCTAAAGGGATCAAGGGGTATGGAGAGAAAGCAGTAAAGCGGTACTGAGGTGAACGATCAGCCATGACCGTATTGAATGGTGGTGCAGGCTCGAAGGGCCGAATGGCCTGCTCCTGCACCTATTTTCTATGTTTCTATGTTTCTATGAGGGGTTTAGGAAGGGAATTCCAGAGCTTCGGTCCTAGGCAGCTGAAGGCATGGCCTCCAATGGTGGAGTGATTTAAAATCAGGGGTGCTCAAGAGGTCAAAATTGGAGAATCACAGATATCTCAATGGGTTGTGGTGCTGGAGGAGGCTACAGAGATAGGGAGGGGTGAAACCATGGAGGGATTTGAAAACAAGGATGAAAATGTTTTAATTGAGATGTTGCCGGACCGGGAGCCAATCTCGATCAGCGAACACAGAGGTGGTGGGTGAACTTAAAAATACCTGAAGTATCTTTTTTTAAACAAATATAATTAAAGAATGACATTTTAATGATATTATAATATTTAATGAGCTTCTACATTTTTGTACTGAACTAATCACTGAGAAATTTGCATAGTGCAACAGCGCCATTCTCTGGCAGCAAACGGCATGGCAGGAATAAATATATTCTGATTCTGTGCCCCACAAACAGAATCAGTTACTATTCCACTGTTGCATTTGTCCAACTCGATTACTGTGGCAAAACTTCATATTTTTTGGGTTGAGATCAGATCCAGCCAGATCTGTCATTCTGTGTGAAAGGTTCATGTTAGCCTTCAGCTTGGCTGTAAACACAATAATCCTGCACTGTTGAGTTACAGATAACCCTTGTCATACCAGAAGCTATGATCGTCCCCTTTATCATTCAGTCTTGCTACTTGTCAAATCAATCACAGATGCCTAACATTTGTTGCTGTTCTCCGTTATGCCACGCAAGCAAAAGGGACACAAACGTGTTAAGAAAACACCGTATTTTATGCAGAATATTCCACTGTAGAGTCCATTTCAAGACAATAATGTACTCCGGAGTTGATACATAGTCAGCAAACCACTCAGACTTTGCTCTAATACATTATACCATCACCTCAATCCATTAAAGTGAATACGCATTGTAACACATTGCAGACTTAAAACTAGGCTCTTTGAATATTAAGACACTTAAAAAAAAATGGCTTGGCATTTCTGTTAAAATAGCGGACAAGGGAGTTTCATATAAGCATGTTAATAGTGCTGCACCACTGTTCGAGGGGTCCACTTTTAAGTCATACATGTTTGCTAACAGAGATTTTAGTCAGAATCCTGCAGAATAGGCTACAGTAATGAAAATACATTACAAAATTAGATAAAGTAAGTCATGACAATGTAATTACATATTCTATATCTCATCTCACCCTCACACAATATCTTACAGCATAAATCAAGTACTGACACTATCAAAATAATAAGTTCAGTCTGCATTTCTCGTAAAATAGGTGCAATTTATTGTTGTCAGTGTTGCTGACTAAAGAAATCATTGTGATGTGCTCCTTATGTGATGGCCATAGAGAGTTGGTGGGTGTAACGGATTAGATACTTGGATCTAGCCCTAACCAGTGGGATGAAAGGCTTCTTTGTAGCTTCTTTGTAAGGCAGAATAGTTGAACAATTATTGAAGTGGATTGGAAACTGGCAGCATCAAGGGAGGCAGAGAGGGTGGTCATGCGTGGAGCTGCATCAGAGTGTTTGGAAGTGACTAGTTGGGTAGCCCCAGGACCAATACTTGCACCTTTGCAATTGACATAGCATAATCAAGGATTTGGAAGTGGGGCTAGAGAAAAAGCTGTAAATCCAGATGAAGGGGCTTGCAAACAATCAAAAGTGGACTGATCAAATGCTGAGCTATGGTGCAAATTACTGCAACTGTAACACAAAAACTAATCATAACATTTGCATCTAATCCTTTATGAGACAAGCATTTAAATATAGGAACCTACTTAATATCTCTTACTGGCTCTGATGATTCAGAGTCCTGCCGTCCAAAAGGAATTCTTTTAGATTTCTTTAGATTTTTAGATCCTTAGATCTAAATCTTTAGATTTTTCCTGATTTTTCAAGCTCCACCAAAGGATAATTATTGTAATAATAACGTTAACATAGAATCATACGGCACAGTAGGAGGCCATTCAGCCCACCTGTGCCGGCTCTTTGAACGAGCTATCCAATCAGTCCCACTCCCTGGCTCTTTCCCCGTAGCCCTGCAAATTTTACCTTTTCAAGTATAAATCCAATTCCCCTTTGGAAAGTTGCTGTTGAATCTGCTTCCACCACCCTTGCAGGCATGGCATTCCAGATCACAACAACTCGCTGCGCGAAAAGAAATTCTCCTCATCTCCCCCATTGATTCTTTTGCCAATTATCTTAGATCTGTGTCCTCTGGTTACCAACCCTCCTGCCAGTGGAAACAGACTCTCTCTATCTACTCTATCAATACCCCTCATGAATTCGAACCCCTCTATTAAATCTCCTGATAACCTTCTCTGCTCTAAGCAGAACAACTCTGCAAAGCCTTCAATTCAAGAAATTCAACCAAAAGTGCTGCAGCTGCATGTAAATTTACAAAGCAAGGGCCCCATCGAAAATATAAATCCATCTTTCAGTTGTTCATTGATCTACCGTGAGTTTCCAACACTTTCTGTTTTTTATTTACCACCGTTTTCTTTTAATATTTGATTTTTAGTGGACGGGAATTCGATATTACATTCCATCAAAGTATAAGCAACACAAATCTCAAGTGAAATCCTGCTATCTGGGCATCTTGAATGAAACCAAAATATTTTTAGCAAATATGTACAGAAAAAAATCATTTAGTCCAAAAGTGCTTCACAATATCGAATGTCTGACCTATCAAAGACTTGAGCTTGAGTATGAGATCTGTTGATTTGCTGCAGTGCATTGAAGCAAATGAGCTTTAGGAGATGCTTACGATTGCTCTTGTAGACCCATTCACAGTGAATTCTCAGAGCAATGTATATCTGTTAATCTCTGTGCGCTGTTAAATAAAATAGGTTCAGCTTTTCTTCTTCAACAAGCAAGCCTCCGGAGGTGGTTGCCAAACATCTAGCAAATAAGACATTTCCCCACTGGAAAACGGCACAATGTGAAACTATATGATCAAGAGGTACATTTTGTCAGCCTTGGCCTGTGCTCGTTACGACAGAGATTTAATTCAGAAAGTAGCCTCAGTAAAGTTCCCGAGATCAGTTTTATAGTGTGGCTGAATAGAAACAGCATGGTATGCTGAGCTTCTATATTAAAGGTGAACGCAGGCAGTGGACTGAATGGACCTTACCACCAAAGTTCAGGAAACTATAGGTTTGCAGCAGCTGTGCCAGGTCTTGGCCAGACTACCAGAGAACCTTCTGGCCGCAACCTTCATGCCAAGAGAAAGAAGAAAGAAAGAAAGACTTGCATTTATATAGCACTTTTCACAACCTCAGGACGTCCCAAAGCACTTTACAGCCAATGAAGTACATTTGATGTGTAGTCAATGTAGGAAATTAAATGGCCAATTTGTGCAGAGCATGCACCCACATCAGCAATGTGATAATGACCAAATAATCTGCTTTTTTTTCGTGATGTTGAACAAAACACGTTACATTGATTGCTTGGACTAAGAGCCATGAGCAGGTAAATCAAGAAGCGACCATGAGCAAGTAGATTCATGGCTAGTGAAGATATCGTTTATCAAAGGTCTTTGCATGGAATCTTAGCCATGTGCTCTAGTGCTGTAGGTAGGATAAGGTAGGTTGGAGATATATCACCAACGATGTCTCCGCAAGATCCTACAAATCCTCTGGGAGGACAGGCGCACCAACATCGGTGTCCTCGTCCAGGCCAACATCCCCAGCATTGAAGCACTGACCACACCCTATCAGCTCCGCTGGGCAGCCACATAGTTCGTATGCCAGACACGAGACTCCCAAAGCAAGTACTCTATGCGGAGCTCCTTCACAGCAAACGCAAAAGGTGGGCAGCGGAAACATTACAAGGCCACCCTCAAAGCCATCCTAATAAAGTGCGACATCATCACTGACACCTGGGAGTCCCTGGCCAAAGACTGCCCTAAGTGGTGAAAGTGCATCCGGGAGGGCGTTGAGCACCTCGAGTCTCAACGCCGAGAGCGTGCAGAAATCAAGCGCAGGCAGCGGACAGAGCATGCGGCAAACCAGTCCCACCCATCCCTTCCCTCAACGACTATCTGTCCCACCTGTGACAGAGTCTGTGACTCTCATATTGGACTGTTCAGCCACCAAAGAACTCACTTCAGGAGTGGAAGCAAGTCTTCCTCGATTTCGATGGACTGCCTATGATGATGATGAAGGTAGGATTCCAATTACCTTCGCCGCATGATGCCCAAGACAGTTCCCAATTGTTTGCCTATTGGTAAATTTTATATCCCTTGTCAATTTTATCCACTCCCTTTATTTTCTCTCCTGAAATTGTGACATCCTTGCAGAGGTATACATCCACGGATGTCAGGTGTCCTCTGGTACCTCACCAAGTGACTTTATTTATTAATTAGCCTTGCCTGTGAATGCAGGTTGTTTAACTGTGGGAGAGGAGCATCACAGCCTAGATAAAATCTAGCCTCACCCAACACACACACATACACACATAAACACCAGCTCTTCCAAACAGGGGCACCAGACAGAAATGCAGAGGGAGCGGTAAGGCTATCCTTCCTGGGCCTTGTGAGTGTCTGGAAGCTCCTAGGATGACCTAATAAACATTCTAGGATTGGTTCAAGGAAGCACTGGATTTAGGTCATGATGAACATTACAAAGTGGTGCTGTGATTGTATTACATCATACCATTGACAGATGTCAAAGTGTCGTAGTCCATTCAGACATGTGTGGACAATAGGATTTCACTTCATGAGTCAACCTATACGGGGAAACAATAGGAGCGTGATTGTTGCCCACTGCGGTGTCTTAACAGGATCAGCTAATTTGTCTTACTATGCTTTTTAAACAATCTGTAAGCTGTGCATACACCTGCTGATTGAATCGTTTAGAACTGGTGGCTGTACGTTTGCCAATGTCAGGGACACAGTGGTGCAGCATGTTGGAGCCCAAGGCTGCATGAATGAGACATATCCACACTTCTCAAAACACTGAACTTCTGATCTCAGCTGGATAGCGCAAGGTGGCCTCGAGTTGAAGTGAAGTGTCATTGCGCTGGGAAAGAAGGGTGATAAAGTGAATCACAGTCATCACAAGTAATTCTCACACACCTTCTGTCAGGAGAGTAAACGACTAGGAAAATGTTAGCACTGAGATTTGCGATCAAACCATTTTATAGAATCAGGGAAATTAATGCACATGCAAAGGCCATTTTGCCCACTGAGCCTCTGCTGATGCTAGCTCTTCAACTGGGGCAAAAACCCCAAACCAATTTCTCAGCCATGTCCCCACATTCTTTTACAGTCTTCCTAATCCAATTCCCTTTTCAATGATGCTATCTCAACAGCAACTGGCAATAAAGTATTTTGTGTTTCAATAACTCTTGTTTAAAAAAATAAATCTTCTAACTTTCCCCTTCATCTTCAGTCCGTGATCCCTTTTACCAATTTGCCAAACAGAAGATCTTTCCCTATTTATTCTTTCAAAATATTTCATAATCTTGAAAACCTATTTGATTCCCTCTTAGTTTCCCTGTTACATTGAAATAAAATACAATGTTTCAAGCCTTTCTTCATAACCTCTAATTTCTGGTTCCATTCTAATGCATCTTCAAGGTACCCTTTCCATGGCTCCGATGTCCTTCCTTTAATGGGATGCCTAAAACTGCAAGTAATGCTTCAACTGTGGCCTGGCCGAACAATGTCTTGTACAAATCCAGCATCACTTCGATGCATTTGCAAGGAAAAAGTGTGAGGGAGAGACTAAGAGAGAGAAAGAGAGAGAAAGAACAAAAGAACATAAGAATTAGGAACAGGAGTACGCCATCTAGCCCCTCGAGCCTGCTCCGCCATTCAACAAGATCATGGCTGATCTGGACTCGGCTCCACTTACCCACCTGCTCCCCGTAACCCTTAATTCCCTTATTGGGGATACACAAGCATATATTTTTTGTGTATTATATAAAACCTAGTATCTCATTCATCCTTTTTATGTCCTTTTGTGCTGTATTTATTTTAAAGATATACCACTTTTAAATCTAAACAAATTAAGTCTCACACTAAAAGAACCAGACAAGACAAGTCTGTCGGATAGATCACTGCTAACATCAACTAACTTATCACAGCTCAGGAAACGTAGTCAGCACTTTCCTGGTCTATTGTAATGCACTCCTGGCTGTGGCCTCCCACATTCTACCCGATGTAAACTAGAGGTGATCCAAAACTCAGCTAACAGTGTCCTAACTCGCACCAAGTCCCACTCACCCATCACCCCTGTGCTCGCTGACCTACATTGGCTTCCGTTTAAGCAATGGCTCGATTTCAAAATTCTTATCCTTATTTTCAAATCCCTCCATGGCCTCGCCCCTCCCTATCTCTTCCAGCCCCACAATCCCCCCCCCCACCCTGCCATCCACCCCAAGATATCACCACTCTTTTAATGATGCCCTCTTGAGCATCCCTGATTATAATCGCTCAACCATTGATGGCCGTGCCTTCTGTTGCCGAGGCCCCAAGCTCTGGAACTCCCTCCCTAAACCTCTCCGCCTCTCTACCTCTCTTTCCTCCTTCAGGACACTCCTCAAAACATACCTCTTTGACCAAACTTTTGGTCACCTGCGCTAATTTCTACTTATGCAGCTCGGTGTCAATATTTTAAATCTTATAATACTACTGTGAAGCACCTCGGGATGTTTCACTACATTAAAGGCGCTATATAAATACAAGCTGTTGTTTGTGTCTGTATGCTGGCATAACCCTGGATCAAATTATCTTTCCGGTCCTCCCAGCCAAATATGGTTCTTGGCCTCAAATACCCAGGAAAGGGGAAGGGGTAAAAATACATTAAAAAAATTATAACCAGTGCCAAAATATATTCAGCACAAGATTATATACATATTTTAAGTATCTGGGGTGCAGCCCAGCACAAAGAAAAACATGGGAGTCAGAAAAGAGGAAAACTAATTTAACTGGACAATTAACAAACGGAACTTTCAAATTATTCAATCGAGTCTTACATTACAGTAAGCGTACAATCTGCAGCTCTTTGTGGACTTTCAATAGCCCACTTAATTAATTCAAACTGTAAGCCTTCAATTTAACACTGACATAAATCACAACTTGTGCTCAACTCACACACAATTTTCACCATTTCTTCATTTTAATAGTCAAGAAGATTTTGCTGAATTTGGCAAAGTAATTGCACAGATATTAGCACAGGCTGGGAGAAGGTTGTGATTTTGTTGCAACATTGATGAACTGATGAGGTCATGCTGCTATTTCAGGGTTAGTAAGGCAGTGAAAATTAAAGCGTTGTTTGTGAAGAGCCATACCGTACAAATGTTACATATCGACTTTCACAGTCATCTAGCTGGAAATACTTCTCTGCTCACTTTGTGCAGGGACATCATTAACATGTTCCTTGTAAAATATATATATGTGAATGTATGCTTAACCATGTAATAGCTTCACAGAATATTTGTGAATGTACACCTATATGCCTGCCGCTAATGGTGTTCTCTCGCAGGTCGGCAGGTGGGGATAAAAGCAGGAGCTAGCCATCGCAGGAAGCAGCGCGAGGCATTCTAGGAAGGCGATGGCATCGAGGAGGGACACCGGATTGACATCATCAAAATGCAGGTTGCCGATTGGAGCGTGGACGGGGCCGGGACTTAGGTGCTGGAGGAGAGGCGGTGAGCAGTGGAGAAACGACTGAGGAAAGACGAGAGTTCGGGGCTCAGGAGAGGTGAGAGTTCGGGGCCCAGGAGAGGCGAGAGGTCGGGGCTGAGGAGCAGCGAAGTCGGGCCCAGGAGCGGCGAGGTTGGGGCCCAGGAATGGTGAGAGTTCGGGTCGAGGAGAAGCGAGGTCGGGCCCAGGAACGGCGAGGTCGGGGCCCAGGAATGGTGAGAGTACAAGGCCCAGGAACGGCGAGAGTTCGGCGCCCAGGAGAGGCGAGAGGTCGGGGCTGAGGAGCAGCGAAGTCGGGCCCAGGAGCGGCGAGGTTGGGGCCCAGGAATGGTGAGAGTTCGGCTCGAGGAGAAGCGAGGTCAGGCCCAGGAACGGCGAGGTCGGGGCCCAGGAATGGTGAGAGTACAAGGCCCAGGAACGGCGAGAGTTCGGGGCTGAGGAGAAGCGAGGTCAGGCCCAGGAGAGGCAAGAGTTCGGGGCCCAGGAACGGCAAGGTCGGGGCTTAAGAGCGGCGGGGTTGTAGCCCAGGAGCAGCGGGGCCTTGGCCCAGGGCCCAGGAGTGGCGGGGTCATGGCCCAGAAGCGGCGGGGTCGTGACCCAGGAGCGGTGAGTTCGGAATCAAGGAGCAGTGGGGTTGGAGCCCAGGAGCGGTGGGGTCATGGCCCAGGAGTGAGCTGGAGCCCAACAGCGAGACCAAGGCCCAGAAGTGGCGCAGCGTGCAACCACAGCAGGGTTGGGGCCCAGGGAAGGTGCAGCACAGGCCAGCCCACACTGCGACCTAGGAATTCCAAGGACAGTAGGCGTATGTGTGTGTAATAGGCCCGTGCAGCGGAGCTTGGTCTCCAGTCATCTTGGTTAACCCTTGCCACTGGACCAAGACCTAGCTCTGTCAAGTCCGTGTGGTGGCTGGTGTGCAATGGTCACCCCACATTAAAATAATTCATGCATAGTCATCTTACACCCTTCAAGATGAAGTTTGGGATCTGAAATGACAGGACCCTCATGAAAACACCTGTGAACTCACCTTTTTTTGGTGTGGAGGTGGGTAATCCTCAACACGAGGGATTGCCTATACCATACTATCTGCCTAATAGTTACAGAAAGTCCTAAACCTGCTTCCTGTTTCCTAACTTGCATCAAGTCCCATTCATCCATCACCCCTGTGCTCGCTGCTCTACATTTGCTCCTGGTTCCCAAATGCCTCAAATTTAAAATTCTCTTCCTCATTTTCAAATCCCTCCATGGCATTTTGAACTATAGGGGAGTCAAGGTTTATGGGGAGCGGGCATAAAAGTGATGTTGAGGCTGAGATCTGATCAGTCATGATCTTACTGAATGGTGGAGCAGGCTTTAGGGACCAAATGGCCTACTCCTGCTCTTATTTCTTATATTCTCACGTTCTTATATTCTCACCCCCTCCATTGTTCTGTAAAATCCTCCAGCCCTACAACCCTTTAAGATCTCTGAGTTCCTCCAACTCTGGCCTCTGGTCCCCATCTTCCACTTCCTCTACAAGACCATTGGCAGCCGTGCCTTCAGTCGTCTAGGTGCTAAGCTCTGGAATTCCCTCCGCAAACCTGTCTGCCTCTCTGCCTCTCTCTCCTTCTTTAAAAGGCTCCTCGAAACCTACTTTTGACCAAACTTTCTGTCATTTGTCCTAATACCTCCTTGTGTGGCTCGGTGTCAAATTGTGTTTGATAACGCTCCTGCGAATTGCCTTGGGACCATTTATTATATTAAAGGTGCTATATAAATGCAAGGCCTTGTTGCTGTTGTTGTTGCTGTTCTTTGAACGATGTCGTAGGATTTTTAACATCAGCCTAAACTAATGAATAGACAGACGGAAGCTCAGTTTAAGATCTCATTCAAAATATAGAAGCTCTGACAATGCATCAGTCCTTCAGTATTACTTTGCATAGTCCTAATAGTCTTGATCAAATTATATTATGGAAATGTAACATAAAATAGCGCAAGTCAAGAACAATCTTCTCACTTTTATAATCTAATATTGTTATTGTCTATCTAGTGCTTTTATTAGAATTTCAGTAAAATATTACAGTGGGGATGTAATATCCATACTCTACAAAAAAATGCAATTTGCATTTATATAGTGCCGTTAACACAGATAAACGTCCCACGGTGCTTACTTCCATTTGAGCTATGGAAATGTACAATTACGGTACCATTTTGTGTTTCTGAACATAGAGCAAAAAAGGTTAAGGGGAGATTTAATAGAGATATTCAAAATGACGGGGTTTTGATAGAGTAGACAGGGAGAAAGTGTTTCTAGTGGCAGGAAAGGCGGGAACCAGAGGACACAGATTTAAAATAATTGGCAACAAAGCCAGTGGGGAGATGAGGAGAAATGTTTTAATGTAGCCAGTTGTTACGATCTGGAAAGCAATGCCTGAAAGGGTGGTGGAAACATTCAAAATTAAGTTTCAAAAGGGAAATTGATGTACACTTAAAAAGGAAAAATAAATTGCAGAGCTACAGAGAAAGAGAAGGGGAGTGGGACTAATTGGAAAGCTCTTTCAAAGAGCCGGCACAGGCACGATGAGCCGAATGGCCTCCTTCTGTGCTGTTGTGAATCTATTATTCTATAAACTTGGATTTTGTCTGGAGGGAGCATTTGAGTTCGAGTCGATTCTACTTGTATCATACTCGGACGTCGATGGCTGAATGAACCTTGAATTCCACACCAACGCATATCTTCCACTAGCATCTTGCAGTTAGTGATAGGATTAGAGAGCTACACCATAATTTCTTCCCATTGTAATCTAACGCCTGATTACAGTGTTGTCAGCATTTCTCCCCTCGACCTGGGATTCTTCCACTACAGCTTGAATTGACAGCCTGCCTATTCAATTCCTGATCAAGCCTGTTTAAACTCACTTCTCTGTTGGTAAGCGTAGTGGGTCCTAAACCTAGTAACAGTCTATTGCTTTACATTAGCCATTGAAAGTTGGCATGCAGATACAGCAGGCGGTGAAGAAAGCAAATGGCATGTTGGCCTTCATAGCTAGAGGATTTGCGTATAGGAGCAGGGAAGTCTTACTGCAGTTGTACAGGGCCTTGGTGAGGCTTCACCTGGAATATTGTGTACAGTTTTGGTCTTCGAATCGGAGGATGGACATTCTTGCAATTGAGGTAGTGCAGCGAAGGTTCACCTGACCGATTCCCGGGATGGCAGGGCTAACATAAGAAAGACTAGATCGACTAAGTTTATATTCACTGGAATTTAGATGAATGAGAGGGGATCTCATAGAAACATGTAAAATTCTGACAGGATTGGACAGGTTAGATGCAGGAAGAATGTTCCCGATGTTGGAAAAGTCCAGAACCAGGGGTCACAATCTAAGGATAAGAGGTAAGCCATTTAGGACCGAGATGAGGAGAAACTTCTTCACTCAGAGAATTGTGAACCTGTGGAATTCTCTACCATAGAAAGTTGTTAAGGCTAGTTCGTTTAGTGCGTTAGCTTATTCAAAAGGGAGTTAGATGTGGCCCTTACGGCTAAAGGAACCAAGGGGTATGGAGAGAAAGCAGGAATGGGGTACTGAAGTTGCATGATCAGCCATGATCATATTGAATGGTGGTGCAGGCTCGAAAAGCCGAATGGTCTACTCCCGCACATATTTTCTATGTTTCTATGTTTACCAGCTGATCTTAAATTTACTGCACGCTCCCTTCAGTGGTACAACAACAACTTCCATTTATGTAGCAGCTTTAACGTAGTAAAACCTCCCCAAGGCACTTCACAGATGCGTTATCAAACAAAATTTGACACACTGAGCCACATGATGAGCTATTAGGTCAGGTGACCAAAAGCTTGGTCGAAGAGGTAGGTTTTAAAGAGCATCTTAAAGGAGAAGAGAGAGGTAGAGAGGTGGAGAGGTTTAGGGAGGGAATTCCAGAGCTTGGGGCCTTAGCAGCTGAAGGCACGGCCGCCAGTGATGGGGCGATGACAATCGGGGATGCACAAGAGGCCAGAATTGGATCAGTGCAGAGATCTCGGAGGGTTGTAGGGGGCTGGTGGAGGTTACAGAGATAGGGAGGGAGTACAGACGCATAATTAAACAGACTTTGCACATCAATTTTAAAGTCAGTAGTTCCACAACACTGGTCTCAGCAAAACTGCCAACTTTAAAATCAATTCAAAGCCTACCTATTTAAACAACAGAAGTGGACCATAGAGACCCCGTGATTATCCCAGGTTGCTTAGAAACCAAGACAGTGATATAGCAATAGAAATCCATAGATCACTCTTTAGGATTATAGAATCATACAATTGATACAGCACTGAAGAAGGCCGTTCGGCCCATTATGCCTGTGCCAGCTCTGTTGTAGAGCTATCCAATGAATCCTATTCCCCTGCTCGCCCCTTCAAGTATTTATCCAGTTTTCTTTTGAATGTTGAATCTGTTTCCAACATAATTTCAGGCAGTGCATTCCAGATCGCAACATCTTGCTTTACAAAAAAATGTTTCCTCATGTCACCTCTGGTTCTTTTTGTCAATCACCTTGAATCTGTGTCCTCTGGTTACCAACCCTTCTGCCACAGACAACAGTTTCTCCTTATTTGCTGCTTCCAAACCATTCATGATTCTGAACAGCTCTGTCAAATCTCCTCTTAACCTCCTCTGCTCTGGAGAGACACTTATAATGGATAAAGAATCCGCACATAGATGAGTCTGTTATCAATGTCTTGCATTGTACATATACCAGGGACAAAAATGACTGTTCCTGGCTGGTCACTGATGTTTGGACTGAATCGAAGGTGATGAATTCAGAGATTCATACAAGAGGTGCATTATACGCCTCCTTGGTGAAAAGTCAACACCCTCACTGACACCTGGGAATCCCTGGCCAAAGACCGCCCTTAGTGGAGGAAGTGCATCCGAGAGGGCGCTGAGCACCTCACGTCTCGGCGCCGAGAGCATGCAGAAATCAAGCGCGGGCAGCGGAAAGAGCGTGCGGCAAACCAGTCCCACCCACCCTTTCCTTCAACGACTATCTGTCCCACATGTGACAGAGACTGGTTCTCGTATTGGATTGTACAGTCACCTAAGAACTCATGTTAAGAGTGAAAGCAAGTCTTCCTCGATTCCGAGGGACTGCCTATGATGATGATGATGAGCATTATACAATATTAAAGATGTTTAATTTTAATGGTTCTTGTTTTTCCCACAAGAGTCAGCACCGTTATGAGTCGGTAGATTACAAAGAGAGGAAAAGGATTTAAAAAAACAGTGCCTTTTACACACACCGAGTATCTAAGATGTTGTCCATTGTATTTACATGGCATTTTCAGATAATACATTAATATTGCACATTCTTACATAGAGCTTGCTGATAAAATGTTCATGCAAAGGAAAATATTGTGCCTGGAGGGACCAGACGAAACAAAAATGAGTGACAGCTTTAGTTAGATAAGGGTTTTCAATATGAAGTAGCTGAAGGCATGCATTCCAAGTTATTCATTTAAGGCTTGTCCGAGCTACGTCCTTCAGTTACTACATGTCCTGCATTGTTACAAATTGCCTTTCATATTGCAACAATTCAAGAGGAGCAGTACAACGGCAGCTAAAACCTGTGTCTGCTCTGGAGTTTATGTCCGTAACATGGCCAGCACTTGAGCAATTTCACAGAAAGTGTTAATACAAGAGTTTTGTGAGGTTGGAAGGGGGAGGCATAGTAATTGGTCTCTCTCATTCCCTTCTGTTTCGGTGAATTGCACACATTGGAACAGTAACACAGAATCAATAAATTGTTCAAAGTGTGACTGTTGGCACTGTCACGTCAAGTGTGAGACCATCTGAAGCAGGTAATCTCGCATAGTCCAGCTTCCCACCAAATCAACCAAAATCGATACGAACTCAATTTTAAAACTTGAGGCTAAAAAGAAACAGTCCGATGGTCTTTTTCTAAACTTAAGTTTCGAAATTAACTTGCAAAATTGTGATTCTTTTGAAAAAAATACCGATTATCCTGTCAACTCTTGTACAAGAGAAGCTTCATCGACAGTCGGATCCCAGGGAGGAGATCTGTGTGTGTGTGCCTAACTATACACGTAAGAAGCTCTGCATTGCCTGAGCAGGTAACGGGGTAGTTGAACACAGTGCTGTCTCCATATAAAAATGGTACTGGTGTCAAGCCAGGAGGTGCATATTAACTGCACATCAGAGGAATCGGTACCTCATCTGAAGCTGAATTGGAAGAAACACGGACATATTTGTGTCTTTATTTAGGTAATGACATCAAGGGATAGGGAGCTAAGGCAGGTAAATGGGGTTCTCAAGTACAGATCTGCTCGAGGGATTATATGGTTTTAAGTCTTTAGTAACCTTGCTGCATTGATGGGAATTTTACAAAATTTAGATCCCATCTTAGCATCTTATTTTTTGCAACTGTATTTTTCCTTATTACTAGGCTGGTTGCCTCTCCTCTGTCTATTAAGGGGCTTGCGTTTTTGTGAAATCATCGTGCTCAAGTTTGAGATAAAGCTTATACCTTAATCGCTCACTCCCTTCACTGACAGGATGTTGGTGTTGACGTCCTAACAATCAGTTCTTCAAAAGGAAGCGGTTTCCTGATATCCTCAGCTGTCTCCATCAGTGTTCAAAAGCTTCCCAAAATCCGCCATCAACCCCAGAAGGCTTCTAACTAAAATTTGAAGAAGTAGTAACGCAGTCTATAATATTATGCGATCTTATCACATCTGCCATCAATGCAACAAGGTTACTAAAGACGTGGAACATAGGAACAGGAGTAAGTAATTCAGCCCCTCGAGCCTCCTCCGTCATTCAATTAGATCATGGTTGATCTGTACCTCACCATTTACCTGCCTTAGCTCCATATCCCTTGATATCTTTACCTAACAACATTCTATCAATCTCAGTCTTGAAAGCTCCAATTGTCCCAGTAGCAACAACCTTTTACGGGAGAGAATTCTATTACCGTTTGTGTGAAAAAGTGCATCCTGATAACCCTCCTAAATGGTCTAGTTCTAATTTTAAGATGATGTCCTCTCATTCTGGATTCTGCTAACAGAGGATATAGTTTCTCTGTATCTACCCTACTGAATCCTTTTAACATTTTAACCACCTCAATCAGCTCTTCTCGACTCAAGGGAATACAAGCCATGTTTATGCAATCTGTCCTCATAATTTAACTTTCCAAGCCCTGATATCATTCCGACACATCACAAGGAATAAGACCAAATTTTAAAAAAATCACAGCATTGTTGAGGTTCCTCCTCAAGAATATGGTCCCATTAACTACAGGCATAGGATCTAAATTTTGTACCTCAGATCCCAAGGTAGTTAAGCCAATTGCACCCATAATTATAAATGAGGCTTTTGCGACGTTGAACAAAGATCACCATGTTTGATAGCACATTGCAACATGTAGCAAACTGAAAACAACAGCCAAAGGTTGCTCTAGTTTGGAAAACTAATGCGCAAATGACAGAGCTAAATTTTTGATGAGACATTAAGCTAATTCTATGCACTATAAAGGGAAGCCGACTGAGATCGGTTTGCCACTGCTGCAATCAGTTATGTTGTCCCTTCAGTGAAGGTGTAATAAAGCTGTAAGTTCCACAAACCCCCATCGTCTTGGCTACAAGTATTAGACGTTCAGCCCCAGAATATGTGATGTGTTCCAACTGAATGTGCTCTACGATGAGATTATAATTTTCAGTTTAGATCTGAAGCTGAATGGGCAGAATCGTAGGTTCCAGTAGTAGGTCTACCTCGCTAGGTCCCAGCCTGGCTGATCAGCCAGGAGCAGTGGTCCTGGTGTACTGCAGACTGACTGGCTCAGTTGTCGGATTACTGAGCCTACTGCAAAGTGTGGACTTCGTTCCTAGCTTCCATCACCTTCTCAGAGCCAACTCGAAGCCAAAGGAATCCTGCCGACAATCCCTCTCAGGAGAATAATCACTAGTTAGTCATTAGCCAAACGACAAGCTCTAGCTAGGCAAACAGCAGATGCTAGGAGCCCCTCAGGAGCAGTGAGCAACAGAATTGACCACTTTAAATTCAGTTCAAACCGTAACTTATTTTTTTTCCATTACAACGTAGTGCAACAGAACAGCCATTTCACAAACAAAGGATGCACCTGAAATAGATTACATTTTCCAGGATTAAAATTTCACCGCATTGAGCTTATATGTCTCATTTCAGACCGTTAATAAACAAGAGAGAAACAATGTTGAGATAATGAGACAGTCGACAAATCCCAAACATAAGGTCGACACAAGGATCAAAGTCAAATTTCCCGCACTCATGTCATGTTTCTGTGTGCCGTGACGACCTATTTTGACGAACACTTAAAAAAATAACATATAACTTTAAACCAACATTCTTCCTGATTTTGCAACTTGTTTGGGCAACAGCTGCTCGACAGTGACATCTGTAGTCAGCCAGGGAACTGCAGCGCAGGGAAACGTTAGCATGCTGCACCTGCTGTTCAAGCGAAATGTGCTTTATACTTCAAACGAAGCACCAAAGTTGTGACAGCTGAACACCCCTGGGGTAAGGCAATTGCAGACTGGATGTTACTTAAAAAAACTGAACGACTGCCTTCCCTGCTCCGCGATAACTGGCTGTGTTTTTCCACCGATGTACATGCAAAAAGCAAGCAGCCTGGCAACGGTTTCAGTTGAAGCCACTCTGTAAGTCTTTCTCAACAAAGTTAGACTTTCTCTCGTCACAAGACATCTTGCCATCACCCGCAGGCGCGTGATTGCAACCTGCCAGATTCTGCATGCATTCGCTCCGCCACATCACTCTCAACTAATTGTGCTCACTTGTCAGTTCGATTGTCCAAACCGCCACGTTAGACTTTAATGATCGATTTGTTACTTACATTTTGTCGAAGTAGGTTACCTGTGAGTTGTGGGTGCGGGGCGGGAGGAATAATAAGTTTGATTGCTGTAGTTTCTGGGACCACAGGAAGATTTGAGAAATTTGTATTGGCCATGCCATTGAGCAAGCCTGCATTGAAATAGACTCTCAGGTCAAAGTGAATTTTCATATTCTACAGGAAAGCACATCCTGTATAGAGATAGAGGGACGGCGAATGAGGCAAACTGGGATTATATAAGGAAACTGCAAGAGAGTGAAACATCATCAAGGGGACATAGGCAAAATGCGCACGCTACAGGAAAGGTCAAACCAAGGGCTGTGAAACTCGGGAGTTACTTGTTTTAATTGAAGACTAAACGATATTCGCAGTTTGCTTACACAGAAAATGCAATGTGTGATGCACTGGAGAAGTTGAATCAAGATATGAACGCGTTCTGACCCAATACAGCAGACTGCTGTTGAAGAGGATCAGGGAGGTTGAGCAACTTGTCCTAACTCGGGACATGACCAGTCCATCCCTTTATCTCTCTGGAATGTCCATGTTCTGCCCCGCTCGAAGTGTCCTGCAACTTTCCTGCAGAGAGGCGGGGGCTTGAGCAGCTGGAGGGTGAAGGGTGCACACTTGTTTGTGACCTCGCGAATGGGGAAATGGGAAGGAACTTTCTCGGCATCAGCACAACTTGGAGATGTGATCTGCCCTGGTTCCAATTCATTCTATCAATAGGTCTTCCCCGTAAGTTTCGAATTCGGTTTCTTAAAACTGATTCATTTTGCCAATCTGATGATGTCCCCCAAAAATTTGACTCTCAATGGTAGTCTAGTGCATTATAATACCTGGAAATATCATTGCTAATATTTCTGAGATTTCAATTGATGGCGAGTTAGTCTACATATTTTGAAGTGTTACTTCTTCCTCGATGATAGATTGGTCATAATTTGGCCAATTTGAGTCGATTTCATTAAGTGGCAAATCCCCCCCCTTCAAATGCCGCCTCACCATCTGCGAGGAGCCCAGTCTGATCGGTGGGATGGAAAGTGTTTTGTAAAAAGGTACACACTGTTGTTAAGAGTGTCAGCAAGGCGCTCGCATTGCCGAGGGCTCCCCGGTAACTCCGGCTTCTCGCCGAGGGCTTGCGGGTGGCGAGATCTAAACGGGCAGCAGTCTGATCGCAAGTTACTTGATGCCAAATCCAGTTTCGCTTGAACACGTCTGCAAAAACGCATCGCTCGCTCGCCTTCCCGTTGCAAATTAAAGTTACCGACCAGGAGAGAGATAATGAGGACAGCCAATCGGATAATGAAGTGCAAAACTATATTGTTTGCAGTATATTCTGGAGTGTGACACTGCATGGAGGGGAATAAGAGACGGCTGGAAAATACACACACATCATTCTCCCCGTCAGGTTTTAGAGGGTCTCTCTCTCTCTCTCCCTCTCACTTGCCAAAGCTACACAGAGCAGTGTCTTATTGAAAGAAGCCCCACTACCTTTGCTCAGTTCCGTTGCGGCACTTAAAAAAATATTATTTAAGGGTCTGTAATAAGAGAGAAGCTGTACTTACGGGAATAAGCGGTGGCGATGCACACCCACAGGCTGATGGATAGAGAGAGGGCGAGGGAGAGCTTGATGCCAGCGAGCGAGTCCATTTTCAAACAAGACTGAGAGGGTGTATATAGAGCGAGAGAGCAGATCAGGACAGTAACTCCCTGCTCCTCACCATGCCAGCGAGCATCTGATCTCCTTCTGTCCCCTTCCCTTCTTTTTTTTCCCTCTCCTCTCTTCCACCCCCCTCCCTCTCCCTCTTGCCTCCTCCTCTTTCGTTCACGCCATCCCGCCGCTACACGTTTTGCTGCGCCAACCAGTGTACCCGGAATCACGGACGTAAAACGGAGCGATCCAGGGAGCTTCTGGCTGCGAGTGCAGGGGAGGGGTGAAGGGTGGACTGACTGTCTGTCTGATATTCATGTTTCCAGACTCTGTGTGAACGCTGGATGAGGCACAGACGGTCCACAGAAATGCCCGAGCGCCTCTCAGAGAGCCACTGCTGTCCATTTCCTACATAGTTTACTTTTATTTGGTGCAAAATGGTTTAAAGTGAGGGCGGGGGGCGGAGAACGCAGAGATAAACATATGCTTTTAATCCGCTCATAGCTTGTTCGCTAAAAGTTTTAATGCCAACAAGAAATTATCCCAATATTTCATATTTGTTATTTATTTAATATTTATTTTAGCACTTTCTCGCCATATGCCAAATTCAGCGCAGCGATGGGCAGATAAAACTTCCCTTTGACTCCAAATTTTCTCCACTGATTTCTGTTCTATATGCATTATTGATTACTTATTACCGATTTGGCACGCCTTTTTCCTTTGATTTCAAATGGTTGCGTTGAATTATATCACATATGGGCATTAAAATGGCGAGACTTTTGTATCCATCAATTAACAAGCTAATCTCAGACACGCTGAGAAACTCTCAATTAATAATGACTACATCAGCATTAGGTTACCCGTCTTCTCACAGTCCCTGTGGTTGCAATTCGGCCATTGAAACTATTATCATTGATATTATAATCTAGTGTCCAAAGAGAACACCCGGGGGGGGGGGCAAAATTGCCCTCTTTTAACGCCCCGTTAGCGCCACCGGGAGGCGCTAATGGGCCGTAATGGCCTTTTCGCCTGGAGGCGGGTGGCGGTAGCGCCTTGCGTGAATTGCTCCTGAGATTTTGGTGGTGATTTGAAGGCAGCACCTCGCCCCACGATTTGCACCCCAGGCGTCAATCACCGTACACGCCGACCCCTCACCAACCAGCGCCGACTCCTTTGCGCCCCGCGGGGGAAATTGCACCGTGGGACGCGAGGCTGGCGCAGGCGGGCATCGGCCAGGGTGCCCCTTAAAGGAGAGGTCGTGTGTGCTAATTTGTTTTTTGTCGGCCGAATCTTCCGTCATGAAGTTGTGAACGGCGCTGTATAAAATCAAGTCTTTTTTCTATTTTAAATTCACTTCTAACATTTGAGAATAATCTTACACTTCACTTTTTTGCGGGGAGAGATTAGTTAAGAGTTTCACCATCGATACTCATTCATAATAAATGTCCTCGGGCGCTTTATTCGTTTTGGAAGGACAGTTGCCATTCTGCAAGTATTACTAACCAATTAGGGATGAACTTCAACTATTTTGAGTGGAAGATTATGAAGCTCTGGCAGAGTACTCCTAGGGATTGCTATTGCTGAGCGGGGCAGTGAATGCTCAAACGAGCTTGCTGCCGAATCCTGAGTTTCAGCAGCAGGACAGCTCACCGTGGATGTAAAGTCTGCCTCCTGACTCTGTCAGACTCAGGACCATCTCCAACAACGTACACTTTCAACGGTCATTATTAGACAGTTTACACCAAACACACGAAACAGAATCAAAGTTAGTCAAAATTCTTTGCAATTTAAAAAAAATAGGTCAAGAGTTTCCGCTTCGGAAGTTCTGCTTTCCTTCATTCACAACACCGTGCCTGTGCTGATAATTCCTCCTGCAACTTACAGGACGGCGAATAGAATGAGAAGCAGCTGGCATGAGGAGAATGGCCGTTTGAACTGCGCCCATACAGATAATAAACGCGTGTTCGCTGTCAAAAGTTATAGTGATCAGTACTTTGCATTTAAGAAGGACCACTGGGGACAAGCACCAGTACATCTCTTCAGAACATGGCTCTGCACATTCAACCAAATTACTTCAAAATTGTGCCACATTCATCATTTTCAATGTGCATTAACAGACATATTGTTAAATTTCAGGCTGATTGCAGAAATATCGCCAATTTCCGCACATATAACACAAGTAGTTTAACTGTACATTTAATAAATAAAGGCTTGTTTTCACACTGCAAAATTCAACATCTCATCTATACGCGACACCGCCACCCCCCTCAGCCCAGCAAGCAGATAATTTCTTGTTGTAAATATATGAAGGCTAATTAATCAGAGCTAGGCATCCACTTAAAATGCGGTGTAACTCCAACGTTAAACATTAGGTGGGGGATGGCCGATTCCTAGTATCACAGTGTGAGCTGTGGCTCAATGGATAGCGCACTTGCCTTTAAGTCAGAAAGTTGTGGGTTCAAGTCCAACTGCAGCACATAAATTCTAGGCTGAAACTCAAGTACAGTGTTGAGGTGGTGCTGTCTTTCAGATGAAATGTTTAAATCAAGGCCCCATCTGCCCTCTCAAGTTTGGTGTAAAAGATCCCATTGCATTGTTCTGACGATGTGGAGGGGAGTTATCCCTAGTGTCCTGACTGTATTTATCCCTCAATCAAGAATAGATTATTGATCGCTGTCTGTGGGAGTTTGCTGTGTTTCCCCCATTACAATGCTAACTACACTCCAAAAGTACTTTATTGGCTGTAAAGTGCTTTGCAATGTCTGGTGGTTGTTGAAAGGTGCGATATAAATGCAAGTCTTTATTTCCTTCATTGATAACAGCTGGGGTAGTTGGTGACAGATGGGGTAATGAGTGAAACTGGGATTTTTAAAATATTTTAATTTATTCACAAGGTGTGGCAAGCCAGCATTTACTGCCCTAATTGCCCTTGAGAAGGTAGTCATGAGCCACCTCCTTGTACCTCTGCAGTGCATGTGGTGAAGGCACTCCCACAGTGCTGTTAGTGATGGAGTTCCAAGATTTGGACTGAGCAACGATGAAGGAATGACAATATATTTCCAAGTCAGGATGATGTGTAACTTGGAGGGGAGTTTGGAGGTGGTGGTGTTCCCATTTGTATTTCTAGGTGGTAGGGGTCACGGGTTTGGGAGGTGCTGTCACAGAAGCCTTGGTGAGGTGCAGCAGTGCATTTTGTGGATGGTACACACTGCAGCCATGGTGTGCCAATGGTGGAGAGAGTGAATGTTTAAAGTGATGGATGGAGTACTGATCAATTAACTGCTCTGTCCTGGATGGTGTTCAGCTTCTTGAGTTTTGTTGAAGCTGCACTCATCCAGGGAAGTGGAGAGTATTCCATTACACTCCTGACTTGTGCCTGCAGGTGGTGAAAAGGCTTTGGGGAGTCAGGAGTCAATTGCCGCAGAATACTCAGACTCTGACCTGCTTTTATAACCACAGTCGTTATGTGACTGGTCCAGTTAAATTTCTGGTCAATGGTGATCCCCAGGATGTTGATGGTGGTGGATTTGATGATGGCAATGCCAATGAATGTCAAGGGGAGGAGGTTAGATTCTCTCTTGTTGGAGATCATTATTGCCTGGAATTTGTGTAGCACAAATGTTACTTGCCACTTATCAGCCCAAGCCTGAATGTTGTTCGCATCTTGCTGCATTCCCTCGGTCAGACGACTTCCAGTAATCCAGAGACGCAGAGTATCCACAGTGCCTGGTCTGCCCTCAAGGCCTTCATAATTAACCCCTGTGAAGAAACGCTTGGTCACTCAACCAGGAAACATCAAGACTGGTTTGATGAGAATTACCAGGAGATCCAGGAGCTAATAAGCCACAAGCATAGGACATTCTTGAACTGGAAACAGTAACATAACTTGAGAGCAAGAAAGCAGCTCTCTAGACATCTGAAGGCCAAGGTCCAACATAAAACTCTCAACCTAAAGAACAGATGGCGGGTGGAGAAAGCGCAGGTGATCGAGCAACTAGCCGACAACCACGATGTGCGTGGATTCTTTAGCGCCGTCAAGACCACCAACAGCCCAAGCATCCAAGGTCCTACCCCACTGAGGGCCAAGAATGGAAAGGTAATCATCAAGGACAGAGAGACAGTCAGTGCCCGCTGGAAGATCTCCTTAACTGAGACTCTGTCTTCGACGTGAGTGTCCACAACTCTATCCCACAGCATGCTACCCATCGCCACCTCAGCACAACCCCAGCCCACCATGAGGTTGAAAAAGCCATCTGACAAATGAAGAAAAACAAGGCCTCAGAAGCAGATGGAATCCCCACCAAAGCACTAAATCATGGCGGGGAGGCACTATTGGAGTGAATCCATTAACTCATTTCTCTTATTTGGAAGGAGGAGAGCATGCCAAGGGATCTTAGAGATGACGTAATCGTGAATATGTTCAAGAAAGGTGAAAAGTCCGAATGCAGTGATTACAGAGATGTTTCCCTGCAGTCTGCCACAGGGAAAGTCATTCCAAGAATTTCCCTCAATCGCCTTCTCCCAGTGGTTGAAGAACTCCTCCCAGAGTTGCAATGCGGATTCCGCCCACTAAGGGGCACAATGGACATGATCTTTAGCATGTGTCAAATTCAAGAGAAATGCTGGGAGCAGCACCAACCTCCCTACATGGCCTTCTTTGACCTCACAAAGGCCTTTGACACTGTCCATCATGAGGGATTATGAAGTGTCCTCCTCAAATTCAACTGCTCTCAAAAGTTTGTCATCATTCTCTGCCTGCTTAACGATGACATGCAAGTTCGGATCCTGACTAACGGATCCACCACAGACCCAATACACGTCCAGACCGGGGTCAAGCAAGGCTGCGTCATTGCACCAAAGCTCTTCCTTACTATAATGCTCCATCTCATTCTCAAGAAGTCCCTGTTGGATTGGGGCTAATCTACAAAACAAACAGGAAACTATTCTACTCCAGACCAGATCCAAGGTTGTCGCATCTCTGTCATTGAATTACGGTATGCAGACAACAATTGCGATTGTGCTAACTCGCAGGTCGAACTCCAAACCATCGTTAACACCTTCACCGAAGAGTATGAGTGCATGGGCCTCACACGAAACATCCGTAAGAAAAACGTCTTCTACCAACCTGCCCCTGCCACACAGTACCGCCCCCCCCCCCCGAAATTATCAAGATCCATGACGAAGCCTTGGACAACGTAAATCATTTTCCATACCTTGGGAGCCTACTATCAATAAGGGCAGACATCGATGACAAAGTCCAACACGACATTCAGTGTGTCAGTGCAGCCTTTGGTTGTCTGAGGAAGAGAGTGTTTGAAGACCAGAGGCTAGAATCTCCACTTTATTTTCATGTTTAATGCCCACTTAATGCCCATTTTAACGCTGAAATGACGTATAATGCCCAGATATCACACATTTTGGCACAAAATGGAAACTGACGGACTTTTGTAGGAGACTTATCGCCGAGCGTTATTTCCGAATGGGCTTAATGCCGAGAAAAAATATTACCGCCCGCCCACATTTTTGGGGCGGAATCAGCAGAATGGGCAAAAATAACGGCCATAATATCGCCCAGCGTTAATTTCTGCATAGAATTAACGCCAAGATTCAATATTAACACCCACCCACTGTTTTTTGTCATAAAGAGCATATTTACCCAAACTAGCGGCCATGGAGATCGTCCATCGTAAATTTCACCACTTCACACACATATCGCCTAGAATATCGCTCGCTCAAAAAAACGTTCACAAAAAGTGGAACTAACCAGGACGAACGCCAGCGGTGTGGCTGGCATTTGTTAAATCGCACTCTTATGTGAGGAGCTGATATCGGAAAGATTTGCCTGAAAGAGCGCTGATGTGAGTGACAACGCTGACACACTGCTGTGTGTGTGCAGCTCAGACATCAATGGTGCCCATCACCTTGGTGCCAGTTAAAGTTTACGTTGATTGATCTTAAATTGTATTTAACCCCTTCATGGTAAGGAATCACCAGTGTGTAATGGTCCAACTATTTGAGACAATGCGCACCAAGGTTATGTTCAATAACAAAAGTTTAATACCAACATTGATCTGAAATCGTAAGTATCACAACCAATAACACCCAACACCTGCCCACACCCCACTTCTTCCAACATTGACATAAATCACATGTTCAACATGTCCACCAACACAGAATACAAAGGCAAAGCAGGAGCGTGGTCCCCTGCCCCCATACATTGCAACAAATTGCATTCACCCAGATGGAGATATAACGCAGCCATCACCTGCGGACATTCACCTCACTTTTCTTCCCCCTTCCCCTTCTTCTCCCCACCTCTGTCCCTTCCTCTCCTCGCTCCATGGCGCCTGGCTGAGGAGCTCCTCGGGCGGTGCCACATTGGGGGGGGATGAAGGCAGATGCGTTGGTTGCACAGGTACGGGAGCGTGGGGTGCCGAGGGGGCAACATTCTCTGATGCAGAAGCAGGATCTTGGTCCTTGCTCTCATCTGTCATTCGCAGTGGTGGTGCGGAACCTAGGGGTGGAGTGCCATGCTCGGGGACCACTGGGAGGCCTGTGGCAGCAGTGTTCCTGGCTATCGCATCCAGGGACTCTGCCATGCATGGAATGAACTCGGTCATGGTGGCCAGGTGTCAGGATATGCCCTCCAATGCTTCGATGAGCTATTCACCAATGTCTACAGTCCTCCTGAACAACTGTACCATCTCTCCACTGTCATGTCGCACTCGTGAAATAGACCTGCTGCGTCCACGAGGCCTCCGCCTGGTCGGCGCCATCCTGGGGACAAATGGGGTACCCTGTTGAGAGGTGCTTGGGGCCAGCTCTTGCAGAGTGGAGGCGAGAATGACTGGAGGACCAATAGATGGCCTTGGGGTGGAATGGCTTCTGGAGCATGTCGATGCAGGTTCCTCGAAGTACAAGCTTCACCTTCAAGAACAGACCCAGCGGATTGCTGGGCGACAATTGGAGCTCCTCAGCACTAGATGTAGTGGGATCGCCCGCCGACTCCTGCCCTGTGTCCCCACTTTCTAGCCTCTGTGGTCTTGCTTGGGGCTGCGCTGCTGGCTGAGCTGCAAGACACAAATGAGGTTATTAGAGGAGAAGGGGTGCTAGGGTGACAAGGTGAGTCCAGCGCTACACACAGCATATGCACGACAAAAACACCCCCGCTCTCAAAATCATCGTAGACATCACATTTCATGACCATAAAGACATTGTGCACTGCAATGATTTTCATTAGGCCAGCATTATTTCCATGACACTTTTAAAAATCAACTATCCTATATGATTGTTCGGATATGAGTGGGTGTGGCATCTGTTGACTACACATGACTCAATGGTGTAAGCTTTACTCATGTGACATCACTTCAGGGTCTGCAGATGTGTCCGTGGCTGTCCGAGGATGCTAGCCCACGAGTGCAAGCACTTGCTCCTCCATCTCAATTATGTCACTTGGGACTGATAGCCCTCCACCTGTTCGACTCTGCATGGACCTCATCGCGATAGCTTCTTCTGTAAAAGTTGAAAGGACAACATGGCATGAGATCATTGCGTGATATCATTGCTAGGTACTGTCACAGACACTGTTACAACACATAACCGACAGATGTACTCATGATTATTATGATTATTATCATTCTTTACCTAAAGATGTACACTGTGAATGCAGGCTTTGAGTAAAACATTCCCAGTAAAAGTGCAAGACCTCACATCTGCTGATAGTCACTCATGACTGTTACAAATCAAATTATATAAATATGTAAGTACATGTAAATCAATGTAATACTTACTCTTGCGGATCCCACAAGGTCCGTTCTATCGGTTGCCCTCATGCATCTCGTTGGTCACCGACGAGACCACATCTTCTATCTCGGTCCATATCCTCTGGTAGGCCTTTGGGTGGGCTTCCCACGCCCTCCCTGTGTCAAATCACCCCAGCGTGACTCGACCTCCTGCAGGAGGAAGGCATTTGCCTCATCCGAGAACCTCCTGGCTCTTTTGCGGCCTCCAATGTGCTCCTGTCCCACCTCACTGCTCTCTCCATCATCAGTCTCCACAGTGTGCTGTGATGTCTCCTCCTCTCCCTCCATTATAGGCCAAATTCTGTCAAATATGTGGCTGGTAACACCTACTTTTTGTTTGCCTACTTGCTGTGAAGCTCTAAAGCCTCCCTCCTTCCTCCCAAAGCAGTCACACCTCACCCAGCCTCGTCTTCAGTCCCACTGCTCCCTGTGTTTTACCTCCCTGGTCTCGACTCAATCCTCGGCGGCACTTTGGTGAGGATTGCATTTGCCGCCGAGATTGGGAGCTCCCGCCTGCGACCGCTTTTTTTGCCACCAGGCTGTCTTTGCAAGTATTTTTGAGGAATCTCCCTGGCAAAGTACCATCAGGGGCCCAAGTTTCGGGCTGCGCCATCCTGGACGCCCATTTTTCGCGCCACAAAGTGCGCCTAAAAAAAACTTCCAGATTCTCCGGTTCCTTGCTGGTCCTCTTGAGCCGGGCGCGGCGCAGTACGAACTGCAGGGGGCGGAGCTAGGTCCCTGAGCTGAAAACAGTGACGGGACCTCTGCACATGCACGCTATAGTGGGCGCACATGTGCAGTAGCTCCAGGCGTCCAAAACTGTGTGGGAGGGGCCCGAAGCACGCAGCCCCTAGCCCTGGCCGAATGGCCTCACTGGGGCTGCGTGCATAAGGCTGCCTCCCACGCCCAGCTCCTGCTTCCTCCCGATCCAACTCGACTCCCGCTTCCCCCCCTGCCCCCCCCCCACCCGACCTCCCTGTCCCTCCCCCCTGACCCGAATCGAACCTCCCTCTCACCACTCCCCCGACCCGACCCGCGGTCCCGACCGCCCCCCCCCCCCCGGACCGGACCCGACCCAGCCTGACCTCCCTCCCCCCGCCCCCGACACGAACCGACCCGCGCTCCCTCCCTCCCCCACTACCCGAACCGAACCGACCTCCATCCTCCCGCGCTCCCCCCGACCCGACCCGCGCTCCCGACCCCGGACCCCGGACCGGTCCCAACCCGACCCAACGCCACCTACCGGTAAATCTGGTGCTGGGGATGGGCCGGGCCCGGCACGTTCAGCCTCTCCCCCCCCACTTCTCCTTTCCCCCCCTTCTCCTTTCCCCCCTTCTCCTCCCCCCCTTCTACTTCCCCCCCTTCTACTTCCCCCCCTTCTACATCCCCCCTTCTCGCCCATCCCTCCCCTTCTCCCCCATCCCTCCCCCTTCCCTCCCTCTGCCCCCCCCCCTCTCTCCCTCTACCCTCCTCCTCCCCCTCCCCTCGCTGTCAGAAACACAGACACTGACAGACAGAGAGTGAGAGACACAGACAGACAGACAGAGAGGTAGAGACACTGACAGAGACACACTGGGGGGGGATCCCAGCATGCTGTTGGAGGGCTCCCGGTGCTGCAGTCGGTAAGTAGAAAATGTTTTATTTATTGATTTAAAAAAAATTATTTCATATTAATTTTTTTTGATTGATTTATTAGTTGATTTATTGATGTTTTTATCATTTATTATTGATGATGGCTCTTTATTTGTAAAACTGAAGTGTTTAATGTTTGTAAACTTCCCTTTAAACAGCCCCCCCCCCCATGCCCTACGCCTGATTTGTAACATACGCCTGATTTTCTAAAGTGTAGACAAGGTTTTTTCGAGCGTACAAAAATCTTCACTTACTCCATTCTAAGTTAGTTTGGAGTAAGTTTTCACTGCCTAAACTTTGAAAACAGGCTTAAGTGGCCGGACACGCCCCTTTTGAAAATAAAATTCTGTTCCAAAGTGAAACTGTTCTAACTGACTAGAACTGGAGCAAACTAAATGCCGAGAATTTGAATTTCTAAGATACTCCGTTCTGCACCAGTTGCTCCAAAAAATCAGGAGCATCTGAGGCCGAAACTTGGGCCCCAGGTATCTCAGTGATCCTTTGGGCGGCACTTGGGCGGGTCTTAGCTTTAACCAAGTTTGGGCTCATTAATTCCCGTATTGGACTGCACAATCACCTGAGAACTCACTTTTAGAGTGGAAGCAAGTCTTCCTCGATTTCGAGGGACTGCCTATGATGATGATGATGAGGAAGATAGAGCAGATGAATGTGTGGCTGCAGAGGTGGTGCAGGAGGGAGGGCTTTAGATTTCTGAGGCTTTGGGACTATTTCTGGTGGGTGTGGGACCTGTACAAGCCAGACGGGTTGCACCTCAACAGAGCCGGGACCAATATCCTCATGGGGGATGAGAGATTGCTAATGCTGTTGGGGAGGGTTTAAACCAGTGTAGGGGGATGGGGACCTTAGAGTAGATTCAGAAGGGAGAGAAGCAAAGCTGGAATTGGAAAGCAGAAAATTAGAAAGTGAGTTAGGAAGGCAGAGGAAACAAAGGCTAGAAAATAGACAACAAGGGAGTCTGGCAGATGAGCTGAGAGCACAGATAAGAACTTGGGAGTATGATATTATAGCTATTACTGAGACATGGCTGAAAGAAGGGCAAGTATGGCAGCTCAACATTCCTGGTTATAGGGTTTTCAGTTGGGATAGAGAGGGGGAGAAAAATGACGGGGTTGCAGTATTGACTAAATAAACAATTACAATTGTGAGGAGGGATGATATGCTAGAAGGAGCATCAAATGAGGCCATATGGGTTGAATTGAAGAACAAAAAAGGAACGAGCACACTGCTGGGAGTGTAAGATAAACCCCCAAGCAGTCAGAGGGAGATGGAAGAGATACAGATCATAAGTATTTTTTTCTCTCGGTCTCCAAAGGCAGCTGCTAATTATTCCACCATTTTCACCCAATGTAGACTAGGCTTTTTCTAACTTCTGCCATTACCATTTCAAATTGGCTCATCATCCCTTTTATCTCTCTAATCTCTCCTGTCTTCCACCCTATCACAGACCTTCCCTTTTATTCTTTCATCCCCTTCCCCCTTTCAGTGTTCCTTAAGAATCTGTTCTTTTCGAACATTCGCCAGTTCTGACGAAGAGCCATCGACCTGAAACATTAACTCTTTTGTTCTCTCCAAAGATGCTGCTACAATTGTACAGAGCATTGGTGAAACCACACCTGGAGTACTGCGTGCAGTTTTGCTCTCCATATTTAAGGAAGGATATACTTGCATGTATGACTATTCAGAGAAGGTTCACTAGGTTGATTCCGAAGATAAGGGGATTGACTTATGAAGATAGATTGAGTAGGTTGAGACATTGCAGTTCAGAAGAATGAGAGGTGATCTTATCGAAACATATAAGATAATGGGCCCAAGTTTCGGGCCGCGCCTAGAACGGCGCAGCCCCGACCTGGACGCCCGGTTTTCGCACCACAAAGTGCGCCTAAAAAAAATTTACAGATTCTCCGGCTCCCTGCTGGTCCTCTGGAGTCGGGCGCAGCGCAGCACGAGCTGTAGGGGGCGGAGCTAGGTCCCTGCGCTGAAAACAGTGCCGGGACCTCTGCACATGTGTGCTATGGTGGGCGCACATGTGCAGTAGCTCCAGGCACCCCAAAACTGTGTGGAAGGGGCCCGAAGCACGCAGCCCCTAGCTCTGGCCGAATGGCTTCACTGGGGCTGCGTGAATAAGGCTGCCTCCCATGCCCAGCTCCTGCTTCCTCCCGACCCGACTCGACTCCTGCTTCCCCCGCCCCCGGACCGGACCGGACCGGACCGGACCCCCCGGACTGGACCCGACCCGCGCTCCCGACCCCCCCTCACCCGGACCCGACCCGACCTGACCTCCCTCCCCCCGACACGAACCGACCCGGCCCAATCTCCCTCTGCCCCCCCTTCTCCCCGACCCGAACCGAACCGACCTGACCCGACCCGTGCTCCCTCGCTCCCCGAACCAACCCGACCTCCCTCCTCCCCCCCTCCCCCGACCCGACCCGCGCTCCCTCCCTCCCCGAACCAACCCGACTTCCCTCCTACCCTCCCCCGACCCGACCCGTGCTGCCGAACGCCGACCCGACCCGCGCTCCCGACCCGACCCGCGCTCCCCCCGACCCCGACCCGCGCTCCCCCCGACCTGACCCGTGCTCCCGACACCGGACCCCGGACCCGACCTGACCTGACTCAACGCTACCTACCTGTAAATCTGGCGCTGGGGACGGGCCCTGCCCGAAGTCTTGGGCCCGGCCGGGCCTGAACCGTTCAGCCTCCCACCCCCTTCTCCTCCACCCCCCTTCTCCTTCCCCCCCCTTCTCCTCCCCCATTTCTCCTCCCCCCTTCTCCTTTCCTCCCCCTTTCTCCTTCCCTTTCCACCCTTTCCTCCTTCGGCCCCCCTCTCCTTCCCCTTCTTCCCCTCTGCTCTCCCCCCTTCTCTCGCCCCTGCTCTCTCTCCCTCTTCTCCTTCTCTCTCTCCCCCCCTCCCCCTTCTCGCCCCTTCTCTCTCTCCCCGCCTTCTCACCCCTTCTCTCCCCTTCTCTCTCTCCCCCTTTTCTCCTCCCCCCTTCTCTCCTTCTCTCCCTTTTCTCTCCACTTTCCCCCTTCTCCTCTCACCCCTCCCCCCTTTCCCACCCTTTCATCCTCTCCCCCTTTCCCTACACACCCCCTTTCCTCCTCTCCGCTCCTTTCCCCTACACCCCTTTCCTCCTCTCCCCCCCTTTCCCCTACACCCCCCCTTTCCTCTTCTCCCCCACCCCCTCTCCCCCTCCCCTCCTCCCCCCCACCCCCTCCCCCTCCCCCTCCTCCCCTACCCCTCCCCCTACCCCCTCCCTCCCCTCCTCCACTCCCCTCTCTCCCTCCCTCCCTTTCCCCTCCCCTTCCCCCTCCACCCTCCCCTTCTCCCCTTCCTTCTCCCCTTCCACCCACCCCCTCCTCCCCTTTCCATTCCCCCTCCTTCCCTTCCCCTACCCCTCCTCCCTTTCCTTCCCCCTCCTTCCCCCCTCCCCTTCCTTCCCCCCCCCCCTTCTCCCTTCTCCCCCTCCCCCTTCTCCTTCTCCCTTCTCCCCCTCCCCCTTCTCCCTTCTCCCTTCCACCCTCCCCCTCCTCCCCTCCCCTCCTCCCCTCCCCTCCTCTTCCCCCCTTTCCACTCCCCCTCTCTCCCCCCCTCCCCTCTCCTCCCTTTCCACTCTCCCCTCCCCATCCTCCCCTTCCTCCTCCCTTCCCCCTCCCCTTCCCTCCCCTTCCCCCTCCCCTCCCCCCTCCCGCCCCCCTTCCCCTTCTCCCCTTCCACCCCTCCCCCTCTCACCTCCACCCTCTCCCTCCTCCCCTTCCCCCATCCCCCTCTCCTTCCCCCCCGCCCCTTCACCCATCCCCTCCTCCCCTTCCCACTCCCCTCCCTCCCCCCCTCCCATCCCTCTCCCTCCCCTCCCCTCCCCCTCCCTCCCCTCCTTCCTTCCCTTCCCCTCCTCCCCTCCCCTCCCCTCCTCCCTTCCCCCTCCTCCTATTTCCCCCCTCCTCCCCTTCCCCTCCTCCCCTTCCCCTTCCCCCCTCCCCTTCCTCCCCCTTCCCCTCCCCCTCCCCCTCCTCCCCTTCCCCCTCCTCCCCTTCCCCTCCACCCCTTCCCCCTCAGCCTCCTCCCTCCCCCTCCCCCTCTCCTCCCTCCTTCCTCCCTCCTCCTCCCCTTCCCCATCCTCCCTTTCTTCCCCCTTCCCCTCCTCCCCTTCCCCTCCTCCCCCTCCCCTCCTCTTCCCCCTCCTCTTTCTCCCTCCCCTCCTCCCCTCCCCTTCCCCCTCCCTCCCCTCCCCCTTCCCCCTTCTCCCCTTCCCTCTCCCCTCCTCCCCTTCCCCCTCCTCCCTTCCCACTCCTCCCCTTCCACACTCCCCTCCTCCCCTCCCCCTCCCCCTCCTCCCCTTCCACCCTCCCCCTCCCCCTTCCCCCTCCTCCTCTTCCACCCTCCCCCTCCCCTCTTCCCCCTCCCCCTCCTCCCCTTCCCCCCCTCCCCCTCCTCCCCTCCTCCCGCCCCTTCACCCATCCCCTCCTCCCCTTCCCACTCCCTCCCCTCCCCCTCTTGCCCTCCCCTTTCCCCTCCCCCATCCCCTTCCCTCCACTCCCCCTCCCCTCCCCCTCCCCTCCACTCCCCCTCCCCTCCCCTCCCCTCCACTCCCCCTCCTCCCCTTCCCCTCCTCCCCCTCCCCTCCCCCTCCACCTCCTCCCCTTCCCCTTCCTCCCCTTCCCCTTCCCCTCACCCTTCCCCCTTCCCCTCCTCCCCTCCCCCTTCCCCTCCTCCCCCTTCCCCTCCCTCTTCCTCCCTCCTCCTCCTCCTCCCCCCTCTCCTCCCCTTCCCCCTTCCCCCTCCTCCCCTTCCCCCCTTCCCCCTCCTCCCCTTTCCCCCCTTCCCCCTCCTTCCCTTTCCCCCCTCCTTCCCCTTCCCTCCTCCCCTTCCCCTTCCTCCCCTCCCCTTCCCTCCCCCTCCCTTTTCCCCCCTCCTCCCTTCCCCTCCTCCCCTTCCCCCCTCAGCCTCCTCCCCTTCCCCCTCCCCCTCTCCTCCCTCCTTCTCCTCCCTCCTCCTCCCCTTCCCTATCCTCCCCTTTTCCACCTTCCCCTCTCCCCCTCCCTCCCCTCCTCCCCTTTTCCCCTCCTCCCCTTCCCCCTCCCCTCCTCCCTTCCCCTCCCCCTCCTCCTATTTTCCCCTTCCCCTCCTCCCCTTCCCCTCCTCCCTCCCCTTCCTCCTCCCCCTTCCCCTCCCCCCCCTTCCCCTTCCTCCTCCTCCCCTTCCCCCTCCTCCTCATTCCCCTCCACCCCTTCCCTCCTCAGCCTCCT